>NW_021851238.1:2349405-2363455 GCF_003651465.1 Formica exsecta
CTCTATCTTTCCCTGTTCCAAGACCTAGATGATGTCCCTAACAGTTACGAGAGAGCCCGGAGACCGTCCTCCTCTATTAGAGACCCATCGATAGTCGCTGTAGCAGTGTACACCGACTGTCGGGCTAATTCCAGGTAAACGCAACTACGTATCGACTAACCAATTCCGTACAGGTGCTCGAACACCATCATCTCGTTACACAGCGTGTCAATATCGCGCAAGGCTCGACAAGCCACATGATTTAACTCGAAATTGGATGCAATTCGCACAGAGTATACGTGCACATGTAGCCACTATAGGCCAAAAAAATCATAAATATTATTATTTGAATATTTTTATCTTTAAAAACGACAGAGAAAGAGAAAGAGAATGATTCAAAATGATATTAATGCCGATAGCTCTTCGTTTCTCGAGTCGGTTTTGTTCCTATTTTCAATCTCAATTTTCAACCTAACACCTACTTTGATATTTCAAGATCATCTTTTTTTAAAATTATTTAATCTATAGTTTCGAAAGGATCTTTTTTAAATTTTTGAAAGTGAAAAACTGTTCAATTTACTGTCTATTTAAACTGTAGTAAAAGCTCAATACCTTTATATAAATTAAACTTATCAAAATTCTCTAAAATCCATAAACATAAAAAAATTGAGATTGAAAATAAAAACGAAATTTCGATTTATTTCATGTTCGTGACTTAAAAAAATATTTATACAAATATTTTTATTTTATGCGAATATAAGATACTCTTCTTACATTAATAATTTTTATGTCATCTTAAAATTGATTAAATCTTTAAAAATTTTTATCATCATGTCTGATATACCTTTGGTGGGCATTTTCCTTGCATATCTTTCCGCGAGCAAACTTTAACTGCTACCGGTCTAGCGGTCCAGTAATCGGTCGTTTGATTAGAATCGGAGCAAGAATCCGCATCTGCACTGACGAGTTTCTGAACCTTCGGCTTCACGCATGTTTTCGGATTGGACAGATTAATGGTTTGCGCGATACACTTGGTTCCTCTCTTCATATCGTTTCCGTAACGCTATGAATAACACAAATTGCAAATTTTTCCTCGTTTTTCTCGACGGGCGAGCCTTTGCCAATAAAGAATTATAGTAATACTAGGTTAAAAATGGAAAGAAAAATTATGTATCAAGATCTTTGACATAATCAAATATTAAGAGTGATAAACTTGCTTGTTTCTCTCTCGTTTCAATGTTTGATGAATTTACAAAATTTATATGCACATAAATACACCTTCTCATAAAATAATATATACGCGCTTTAGGATATGTTTGACAAAAACTAAACTTATGCGAGAAACCACAATAAAATTTTGACGTTTCAGAGTGATTAAAACTCTTGGAGTTTCATTTTTCCATTTTTTCAGTAAAAATATTTACAAAGTTTTGACAACTATCTATTATACTGCAAATTTATCCCTGACGCGATGACATATAGAAGAATGACGTTTATTAAGATCGATTAGCTTTTGTTTGTATGATGTACACCACTCGCTCAATACATCGACATTCTATATATAATAATTATACAATACATCACTTATATATATTTATACACGACAATATATATTCATATATGCTATAATAAATACACAACATATATTGACGCCAAGTTTTTGACACAACTTAAATGTACAGTCGAGGGATGCCCGTCGTCGATTTTTTACCGAGCAGTATGTGTGTGTGTGTGTGTGTGTGTGTGTGTGTGCGTGTGTGTGTGTGTGTGTGTGTGTGTGTGTGTGTATGATCCCGGCGGAGGTGACAAAGAAAAGATGAAAAAGGCGCGAGAACAACGTAACAGATACGGCACGACGCGCACACAAAGGACCCGGCAGAATAATGTATCGCGAATACTCCATCAACTTTGGTAGGCAAAATTCTGTTTCGGGCCTCCTTCGGGCGTGTCGCCCTTTATTGCGCGAGAGAAGGAGGCCAGTGCTTGATGAAACTCAGTTTCCGACGAGGTCTTTATGCCACTCCTATCTCTCTCTCTTTCTCTCTATTTCGTTACAGCATACAAAGTGAGCGACCTCACCTTATTCATCAACGTCATTTGAAAGACTCGCGAGATTTGCATCTGACGCGATCGTACGACGGGTCAGCGTTGCGACATGTCCTCGAATAAATCTTTTGAAACGTGAATGTCCTCGTCGCGTGATCGTGCAACTAATTATGAGTCTTAATTGCAGACAGTTAATAAAATTTCCACAAAATACAGATTTTGTATGTCGTGCTCTGAAAATTAAACGAAAATAGTGCGAGATCAGAAAAATTCCGTTGAAAATAGTGATATTGTATTTTCATCGAAAAGTTTAATAATTCGAATCTTAAAAATGCCGAATCATCGATCGAGACTTGCCAGCTCGCTTCGACGCAACGTAAGAAAGAAAATGAAAGAAAGAACGCGAGAGAGAAAATAACGGCTATCGCGCGACGATAAAAAAAGATTCACGATCGCTCGCCTCCTGCAGATGGACATTAAGAAAACCATGAACGTCGTTATGAAGCGGATCCACGATCCTTTAACGAAGCTTCTACAAGCGATGAAATGGGACGAAGAACGAGCGTAAGGAAGCGAGAGGACTTTCGGAAAACTAATTTTCGCGATATTAGTCTTACGGAATTGGTTATTGATGTTCTATTCGTCTGCCGATAATGGCGAACGGAAGCGATTCCCTCGCGGAAAGGTCATAAGTCCTTTGGCAAGGGTCAAGGATCTCCTCG
This sequence comes from Formica exsecta, assembly GCF_003651465.1. Taxonomy (NCBI): domain Eukaryota; kingdom Metazoa; phylum Arthropoda; class Insecta; order Hymenoptera; family Formicidae; genus Formica; species Formica exsecta. Next base: position 2,352,153 of record NW_021851238.1, read on the forward strand.
GGGGGTTACGTTGTCCCTGCCGGCGCTCGTCTTTCTTAAAGGAATTGCTTCCTTAACGGGCGTTAAATCGACTTTGCCGGCGCAGGTCCTCCTTGCTCTCTTGCGATTGACAGATATTTCGTGGTCTCTTCGCCTCGCTCCAGGCTTCGCCTCCCGTCCTTCCCTCCTTCCTTCCTTCCTTCCTTCCTTCCTTCCTTCCTTCCTTCCTTCCTGCCTCCCTCGCTCGCTTCCTCCACCTCGTCGTCCTTTCTGTCCATCCTCTCGGTCCAGCAACTCCGTCCCCTCCGCCTCAAGTCCACTATCCGTGCATTCTTTTTCATCACTCTTTCTCTCACAAAGGCTCCCAGGCGCACCTCGCAAGTCTCTCTTTCCGGCTGGACGAACGGCCGCTCGCCTGGCGACATTCCAAGCAATCTCCTCGCCAGAAACCTCCGAAGGAATACACGATAAATTGATAAGTTCGCAGGTCCTATGCGCCATTGGCAGACAGTTGTTAAGCACGTTCACACAGACGTATAATTCAACGATTTTGGTGCGAACATCGACGCTGCTGCTCTTTATAGTCGCGAGCAATGGTACTCCCCTTCTAGGGGATCTCATTTCAAGCTTAAATTTTTTATTTTAATCTTTTCGATATGAAGTAATTCTCATCCATCGTTCGACCTTATGTTTGAGACACGGATACGTATATCAATATTATTCATGCTCACATTTATCTTCCGCTTCTTGCCTACACGAGTCGTGATAAACGACTCTAAACGCGATTCGTACGTTCCTTCCAAAAGTGTTCCATCCAGAAAGTATTTTTACGGCACGTTAACAAAATTTTATGACGAATAAGAGCGTAAGCGCAATCAACGCCCACGTCCGATAGTTTGGAAATACAGCGGCTTTTCATAGCCGGCTCTAATAACACGAATCGTGCGCGGGAACGGGAGAAACGCCGGGGGCACGATGCATGATTTGCCGGGGTGCCGTAAATCGAGATTAGGACGAAATTTCGGTAGTCGCCTCGATATCAAGAAGGTGGAACGGCACTCACCCTCTCCCCCGTATAATCGCTCACCGAACGACTCAAGTCTCCGGTACTCGGAGCTCAGCCACCGACTCTGAGCAAGTCGAATTATCGTTTTCCTCCCCCTTTCATCCCCTTCCCCTCTCCGATCTATCGTTTATCCTCGCGCGTTTATTCTACGAACACGGAGGCTGACGAAGAGGTCGCATACGCTTCCTCTTCTCAGCCGGATTCCGCAAAGCGGAGTTCTCTCCCAGGGACGGATTAGAATATCTCTCGGAGCGACCCTTCACTCTTACCCTCTCCTCTCTCTCTCTCTCTCTCTCTCTCTCTCTCTGTCAAGGCAGAGTTACCGGCAAACGCGACATTATTCCTAGGTCGATTAGACCTCCGACCCCTGTCGGGGGCCTAATAACGTCGTCGGCGGCTCTTGGATCCTCGGGAGATTAACATAAGTGAAATAATACTGACCCTCTTCCTAAATACAGACCAGTCGCTATGTAGAGACGTGATCCCGCGCGCGCAGTCAGTCTCAGTAAGAAGAATGATTAATCTTTTGAGGAGATATTTGTGCATCTTTACTTTTAATGTAATATCATATAAAATATAATATACAATAAGAGAGAATCGAGAATACAAAATCTCGTTTCCCGAGAAACGATTAATGATAAGGTAAAATGAAAATTCAATCCGCCGTCACACATTTTTGCATCCACCTGATACGGATTATCGCGCAGCCCGTTGTAGTTTATAACAAGGTATACAGTTGCACAGTTTACGTATGTTATACGTGAAAGAAAGTATGCGGGATATAGCGCGAGAGAATACTTACATGGGAAAGGTATGTAGGAGGCTGTAGCGACTCTGACGTAACGATGTTCAAGGGACCAAGGCAACAAATTCATGCGCGGCGCGGGCGCAAAACTCTCCCGGTTTTTCGCGAGTTACTTTATACACACTCGTGAGAACGCGCGATGAGAATGGAGGAAAATTTAAAAGTTTTAATGAAGTGCTGCATCCGGGACGCTGCGCGGCCAGGGCCGCATACGGGCGTAAGCGCTCCAAGAGAGCGTCGGATTATTTTTTTCATAACTGCTCGACGCAACGAATGCAGATTTATGAAAACATCATGTGCACAAACGCAAACTGGATATTATTAGCAATAATCCCCCTTATCGTGAGCCCGAGGACTCGCGTTGTATAATTTATAGATCGATGTAAGATCAACGTTATAAAATATGTTAAACAAAATTTAATTATTATTATAAATATTATTATTAATTATATTATTATATTATATTATTAGAACATAAAAGAGAGGAGTCAATAAAATGCACCGACTAACAAATAGATTTTTCCGCGGAATAACTGGAAAATCTCGTTATATCGCGAAAAGATGATATTGAAAATAAATCGATACAATCCGTCTTAGCCGATGTTCGGGCGCATTAATTACAGCCGACGAATCCAATTAAATCCGGCGGTGCCGCGTGCTCCGCAAAGACAGCGCTCGTCCTGCGCGCTCCATTTCGCGGTCCATGGCATGGGATTGTGCGGAATAGGGGTCGGTCGGCGGTAAAAGAGACGGGCGGGCCCACCGGATAAGGGTAGTGCGGCTCTCTCGCGATAGGGATGGGAAGAGAGAGAGAGAGAGAGAGCTTAAAAATATGATTTTAATACCACTGCTCTCCGAGGTCGCCGTATATCATGCTTTTGTCCGCCTACTATTGTCTCTATGCCGGACCCATACCCTTTCAAAACCGCCCTCTTCCACGTCCACGTCCAACCCAACGCTCTCCTCTTCCCCCTTTCGCGTCCCAACTGACCGAACCGACACCCTCGCGCCCTTCCGCGTGTCACTCCTAGAGATAGGGGAAAGAGGGGAGGTACAGGAATTGTATCTCGCCGAAATATTTATAATTGGAGAATTTTCCTGTGGTCTAACATTCGAGACTCCGAGCATGCCACAAAGATTTTTAGTCGCAGAGCAACATTTCTTATTCTTCGTATCTTCCATTGATGCCGTCGAAGCCGTTTGTCATGAAATTATACGCGACGTCAGATAATACTTTAGTAGTGATGATGTAGATGCGCCGGAGAGAGCGTAAAAAAGATCGCCCCAGCGCGGTTTTGCTTTTTGCCAGTAGAAGGAATTTAGAGATTCGCGGGCGTAATTTTTATTCGTTTTCAAGAGAGCTTAACGAGCGGCGCTCCGGCAAAAAGATTCTATAGGTTTTCCGCACGTTCGACTCTGGTTTTACCGAATCTTTTACCGTGTAATACTGCCGGGTTTACTGCCGGCGTTTTACTGCGTACCCCGTCGCTGAACGAAATATTCTTTCGTTCCGATTCAACGGTTTAAAAAAATCGATGTCCGCATCCCCGGATTTTTCACGTTTCGTTGTTTTTCGTTACTAATTCAAAAATTTCGCTAATTGTGCATGCTCTCGCTTTACATAGAATGACTAATTATTTGTAGATTAGATCTCTTTTTAAATATTTTGTCTTATTTTTATCATTTTGATATAATCTAAGCATGTATTTGTGCTTTGAAACCAATTTTTTTTTTTTTTTTACGGTGAGTCGAATTTCAATAACACGATCTTCGAATGGTGGAACCATTGACGCCTATGTAGTTTCATGGAGATCTTTCGGAGCTAAATCGATGAACTATTCGAACGTATCTTTGGCTGCTGAAGCCATTTCACACGCACGCAGCGCGATCAATTGCCTGCGAATTCGGGATTAAACTCGTCGGCGGCGAATAGCTCGTATATATGATGGCCCCGAGAATATTCTACATAATTCTCAACTTCAATCCTGGGTTAATCATTTTTCAAAGTTTTCTGACACATTTTATAGACTCTACTTGAGAGAGATTAAATAATTAAAGCAAATAGTCAAAATGATATACGTCGAGTAAAAATTATGTACACGGAGAAAATGTTTTGTCACATTATTTTTAACGTAACATTTCACTATAAATTTTCTCATATTTTTAGTAATCTTGACATCCATATAAATATTACAAATAGATGCATAATAAAATTTCCACGTATTTCTTTATAAATATAGACTGTACATTTTTTTGATATTATCAATGAGTGTAATTGAAAATATCGTATTGTATTTATAAAATTTTCTTACAGTATATCTTATATTTCTATTATTACTTTGCATTTTTTTCATTTAGAAAAATAAAACTACGAGCTCTTTAACATTTTTTAAAATTATTATTAAATAAATACAAAAATTATATAAAATATTTTAAAATGCCATATTATCCTATGATTACCATGATATTTGAGATAAATTTTAAAAGACAATTCTTTCCGTGCATGTGTAATAATACATAATAAAAATTATATATATCAAGCTTATGTGTGAATGAAACAAAACACATCGAGAAACGATGGGGCGATAAATTTAGAGAGGGTAGATATAGCTAAACAGATAACGGCTATAAAGACATACGCGCGCCCCATATTAACCGTATATAAAATGGTCCCTATAGTACAATCAATTATTGTCAATCCGTAGATAAGTTTGAATAAGGGAAGAGGGGAGGGGATAAGCAAAACGTAGCAGCAGAAGATAAGCAACAGAATTACGGAGTAAAAACGGTATTATGTTTATTATAGTTACTTCTATTCACAACTTTACATAAATAAAAAAATGTATTTATTGATTTAATTGACACGATTATTTTATCGTGCAGCTCTTATATAATTGAAACGATACCTAGAATATTTAATTAGGATTGTCAAGCCAATTTATTATAGAATCTTTAAATTATTAATAAAGGAATACATTTTTCATTTAACACTGTTTTCCACGTTCTCTCTATAAAAAAGCGGCGCGTGTTATATAAATCTGTAATAATAAGGGGTGAAATTTGTATTAGGGATTGCCCCCCGGAGAACAGCCAGCGGTTCCGACAATCTCGGTCACTAGTTGGTCCCCGGGGAACTTAAGTATCCCCGAATTATACACATCGAAACTTCACCTTGTATACCGTCTCCGCGTTCCTTTCTCTATCTCTTGAATCTTGGAAACAATAGGCGTCATAAATGCTTTTTTTAATTCATTTTCTAAATTTTCTAGGATTAAATGACGAAGAAGAGAAACTATAATGGAAAATGGTTTGCTTTTAGAAACGTCGTAACGAACGATAATCTAAATATGAATCAATCGATGCTATCTAATATAGAACAAAGATAGGATTTAGCTGCACAATCCAATTTTCGTAGTTGATCCACTACTATCCTCTCCTCCTTACTCCTCGCGTGTCAGCAATCGCCGACACTCACAATCAACCTCAAGAACCCGTATCACAAGTGTAATGTGATCACACTCTCCTAGATATTGCGTAGATCGTTAAATTTTTTTCATTCATAAAATTATTTTATTTTATTAATAATAAAAGTTATGTTTTCCCTATTGTTAGTTATGTATATTTTCTACAATAATTTAAAAATCAATACCAACTTTAAACTTAGATAATTTTCAAACCGTTAAGAGAATTATGCTCAAGTTCTGCACAGATACTCGGAAAAAATAGTAAAACAGTATACGAAATTTTATGCTTTTGTCGATATTTTGACACATGACATATACATCCTTAATTACGCTTTATTATTAATATGCGAATGATAAGGGAAAACAATGGGTGCATCAATTACGAAAATTGAGCCGAAAGTTGCAACTAAATTATTAATCCGAGATCGAAAAGCGTGTATCGCTTGACTGCTTTCGGCACGAGAGAGAAATAGCAGCGCGATGCGAAAACTTTGTAATGCAGTATGCTAGACGTATTATAGGGAGCGTGTTGTCGAGAAAATCTCGGAGAAAAAGTAATCCCAACTTGCCATGTGCGCTTTGGCCGCAAACTTTTTAGAACGTATTAAACATACGTGTCTCTTTAATCTAAAATAATTGCAATTTTCCTCTGTTGTGTCGAAAAAAGGCGGAAAGTATTGCCGGCGCACTATTTAATTTCCCGCAATTAGTCTTTTACAGTCGCGTCCACACATATTATGACTTGACAGACGCTAGATTACAAAGTGAAACATAATTTAAGAGAAAGATGCATCATCTCTCCACCCTTTCACGTCGTAATCTCATTAAATCATCATTGAATTCAATTTCTATAACACTCGCGACATGATAATCATTCTGAATATAATTGTATCACGTAAAAGGAAGCACATTGGTCAGATATAATCGCTTATAATAATTACTAGATCTGCGAGCCTGTATTTTTTCCCTCCTTCGATCCGATATTATCGACAATCTTTGCAAAAATGACAAATAAAAAATATCTTTAATAAAAACATCTTGTGCAGATAGACGCGTCATGTACGTGGGGAAGGCGAACGAGGACGTGTAATCACCGGGGTGTAATGCGTGCGTACAAACCTCGCCGGCCCCTACTCGCGCGATGTGATAGGTACGGTTTCGTAGTCGCACGGCTGGCTCGAAAAGGGAGGTTCCAGCAGTGGACTATAATTCTGCATTATCGGCGAGTTCACGGGCCAACGCATCTTTGCCCGCGGGGGTTGAGAGCGGGAGAAGGGAATGATGGCAAACGCGGTCGCGCTAACTCCCTCTCACCGCTCGCCGACACCTCCAACGTACTCTCGGTTACGGTCCTCGATCTAAACAATAGACACTTTTGCGCGCGATTAACGCTTCGTTGATCGACTCTGTCGCTTAGATTCGCGACATTATCGGAGATAGACTGTCCGGACGCAAAACCGACAGGAACATTGCATAAGCTACATGATTAATTGACACACATATAAAATCTTTTAATAAAAATATTTTATATGATCTCTTTAAATAAAGAAACTTTTGCTTTCAATGCGCGACTCATTAATATATTTTCGTTTTAATTTTCTTTCGTTATTTTGCTCGAATCTCTTTTTGTTTCTTGCTTGCTATTATCAGATAAAAAGAATCAAGAATCATGCTTATATCTAAACATTTGCTAATTCTCAGAGTGAACCTTAATATTTCGAGCATATGCGCTTTTTAATAACTAATATAATAAAACTAATACAAGACATATCCCAAATTGCAGAGTAGTATTCTCGTATTTGATGCGGTTACCGGCCCGCAAATCAGCAATTTTCTTGATATCGTCGATTTTCTCCCTAAGTAGAAAAACGCATCGGGCGAAGAATGACGCGAGACCGGAAGGGGAGGAAGAGAGAGACAGGAAGGGAGAGTTGTGGAAAGTTGTGGAGATGGGTGGCGACCCCCGGTTAGGCATGATTTAAGGGTTGTTATCGGCGAGCGGAGCTGCGGGTCGGCTCCGTCGTCCACGTCAGCGGGAACGTTGGTATCAATTCGAGCCATCCTCCCCCGAACCGGCCTTAAATTCCCTCTCGCTTCCTCTTGGCTCGGCCTGTGCCTCCCTACCTCCCGTCCTTCCCCTCGCACACATTCCTTCCCGAAGGGAGCAGGCAGGCAGGCAGTCATTAACCCGGCGTAGCAGCCGGACCGGCCGAGATTGTCCATACCTCCTGCCTCTTCGTCGGCCCGCACCGGATCTATTAGATCGGCGCGCGGAGGCTGTGCAGCTACGCGGCGCGTTTGGTACGGTCGATGTATCGTCTATCTGGTTATGTTCACGCGCGAGTGCCTCGAGAGGCAATGGCGAGTGATGAATCGGTGATTAAGATGAGCTGTTCGCGATCGCCGCGCTCGCTCTCCCGAACCGAGCGATTCCGATCGATCGATTCGAGCGAGCGCACCGTTTGACTGAGGATGTCTGTTACGCGGGGATGTTTTTGATGTGTCGAACGATGGAAGGCATATTCCTCAAGGGATCAGGAGTGTAGCGAATCGTGAAATATAGGATACTTTTAGCATCGTGTAAAATTTTTATTGGGGCACAGACAATGTTTGTTAAAAAAATATTTTTTTTCCCTCTCTAAAAAAGGCATGTTATGTCGATACTCGCAAATATTGTTGCTTCTTTTCCGCGATGCTGATTGATTATCTCGACACTGCGCTGTGCATTACTTCATATCTATAATTCAAATATTAAGAATGTGTGTATAATTTTAATTTATTTGATTTTGAAAAAACGGGTAACTAGAGTTAAGATTTAAATAATTTTATGAATAAAATGTGTGTATATGTGAAAAAATTAATTAACGCTATTAATGATTAAAACTCCTTCGAATTCGAAAGAACAAGATTAAAACTATAAGAAAATATAATAATTATAATAGAATAGACTATTGCGTTTCGGAAATCACAATCTTTCGTATATTATCTTTCATATATAAAGATATATTCTAGTATTGGAAGGAATAGATTTTTTGGGGGTAGCATCCCACAAGATATAAAAGAAACTTTTAATTTTGTTTAACTAATATTGCAAGAGATATCTCGATTTTTTTGTGAAAACCTGACAATATACCTATTATCGGGGGATCAAATGAACGTGAAAGAATTAATTAATACTGCTAATGATTAAAACTCTTTAAAAAATAAAAGATTACGGACAAAACTATAGGAAAATTATAGCAGGATAGACTCCTGTTTCTCAGAAATCAATTTTTTCTATGTCGTATCACGTATCAAGATATTTCTAAGAAGAGATATTTCCGAGGGGGATATGAAAATTATTTGGAGCCCCTTTTTCTCTATTCTCTCGATTACTGTCTTTTTTGCTAAATAAGTTTTAAGAGAATCTAATTAATATAAATATATGTACATTAATAATATAACTAATATAAAGTACATCTCCCGTTTTTGTTGCTATTTAGGCTTTAAAGCACAAGATTCTTTATCCTGATTAATCAATCAAACGCTTACTCGAAGTATTTCATTGATTAATTTAATAATTTAAATACCCCTAATAATCAAAACAGAATATATGACGTCATTAATCGGTCTCATGTCAGAACGATCAAACTTGCTTCACGCGAAAACATTATATATTACGACATAGCTCTTAGGTTCATTAGAGTACTCAAACCTACTCACCCGGCAAATGCCTTCGCTAAGGTGGAGATACTATCGAGGAGGAAAAATGTATGAGGATGATCTATTTCCTCTCTTTTTATTTCTCGGGTTAAGTTTTATTTATTTTAATATATAATAAATGATACAATACATGGTTTAATAAATTTAATATACAAAATATATAACAATATACAAAAAAATATAATACAAAATATAATCTGAAATTTTAATTTTACAAAATATAATATAAAGCTTAATATAAGATATAATTTAAAATATAACACAAGATAATTTATTACACGGGATTACACGAAAATGTCCGAAATATTCATATAATGCAGAATTAGAAATTTTTAAATCAGCTATAGCTGAAAAGTAACGATTAATGCGATATTTATGATTAATGATCAACATGCAATTACAAAGCTTATTAAGTTTTATATAATGCAAACGATTCTGACCAAAAGAGTCGTTAATAAAGTAATCGATCGTCATTTCAATTAAGAAAAAAAAAGTACTTAGGCTACTGGCGCATTTTGCGTAGACTTTAAAAGAAAATATCCGAGAAAATATAGATGAAACTTTGATGTAAATCAACAATTAAATAAACCGCGATTTAAAATTGCAAAAAACACGCGACAAATAAATAAATCGACGATAGCCGTAATACTACAAAACATACAAACATACAATTACAAAGCTTATTAAGTTTTATATAATCCAAACAATTATGATCCAAAGAATCGTTAATAAAGTTATCGATTGTCTTTCAATCGTAAAAAAATATTTATTGTTAGACTATTGGCGCGTTTTGCGTGGACTTTCAAAGAAAATATCCGAGAAAATATAGATGAAGCTTCGATGTAAATCAACAATTAAATAAACCGCGATTTAAAATTGCAAAAAACACGCGACAAATAAATAAATCGACGATAGTCGTAATACTCGATTCCAATATACGTACATGTAATTTTTAGAACAATCGAAGGAACAATATAATTACTATATACTTAGCGCTATAATATTTATAATCGCGTCTGTAATATAAGATATTTGTGAATATAAAAGCGAATGCCCAATTAATTTTCAAATGCGTGGTTTTATGAAAATTTCGCGATTGAGAATAAAATATATGTATCATTTTTTTAAAGGATTGGTTAAACAGGATAAAATCTTATGTCTTAAAATACCGTTATAAAAAACCTGCGTTATCGCCACGTTCAGTGGAGGATAACTGGCCCAACAATTTATTTAATTGAAATACTTTGCAACATATAAAATAAATCAGAATAATATCAAGCATAATTAATTCTGTTATAATTAATCTTTTTTGGTAGCATTTAAATACTAATTAATTTGCCGATATTTCACTGATATCGAGACGCGTCTAGAATGGCGGGATGTCCAATACCTGCAAATGATTTCTTAAAAGAAACCACAAAAACTAACGTTGATATCTTCAGGGTCTAGAAATATTTTTTCAAATAAAAACAAAAATTATATTAATTAAAAATTAATGAATAAAATACATTCACTCGTAACCATAATGTTTGTGAGGGAAAAAATTAACAGAAACGGGCAAACTGATTATAATTTGAAATTACTTGCAAAATAGAAATTTATACACAATAGTTATATCCATGTTCAATCTACTATTAAGTCTTTTTAGCATTAAGACAATAATTATACTAATATTAATAATGATAGAAGAACACTTTTGCAAAGAGGAAGAAAAATATATCTTTTCTTCAAATAAACTATTTAAATTAATTTTCTGATTTGATTTCGAAAAGGCGTGTGGCAGTCGTCGTTGAGTTACTACCAAAATCATTGCTTTCAGAAATCGCCAGGAAAACCTGGGTTTAATTCCAATCCTGCAACGAACATCCCCAATTTTCAACGGGGCACCGAACTAGACGTTGCAGATGGATCTTACAAGAATCGATAAGAAATAATTCTCCACAATGAAGATTGTTTCGACTCTTCGCCGGTACGAAACATTACTAACGTTCATCTGACGAGAGGGACAGCGATAAGGCCCCTTACCTAAGACAGCGATCGCGTCCAAGAACGTGAAAAGAACGCGATGTTTTCGCGATGTAGTTTATTAATTTATTTGACGAATATTTAATTTCGATATGCAATTCGTAAATATCAATCAAATCAAAATCAAATCATGAAATTTGGAATAATTTACTCGCGATTCTGCAATATCGAAGATAGTTATCAAATTTCGTGATCGAAAAGCTAATATTTAATCGTTGGCTTAACATTCAGTCTTCACATTCTTATTCAATAAACTTTTATT
>NW_021851238.1:2363699-2364449 GCF_003651465.1 Formica exsecta
AAAACATTTATATTTTATATAATTTCATAGATCAATAATTTGGCTTTATATCAATTAAAGCAAAACTTTAATTGATATGATAAAATAGATGAATGGGCTATGAAAAATTAGGATAAAAACGGCGCAACATGAAAATAAATTTTTACTATTTTATTCAATTAAAAAAATTAATAGCGCCTTCTTCATTAAACAAATAAAATTTACCAATTGAAATAAATATTTTATATTCTTTGCAAATTTTTATTTTAATTTATACCTTAAATTGTAATATATTAAATTGTAATATATAACTGTAATATATTTTAATTGAAAAAATCTATTGAAAGTTATTTTGTTTAATCTATTCTAGCCAATCCATTTTGAGGTAACGTATCTATCTACAATCTACAATTTACATTTGCATTTACGATCTACAAATCAACGAATCCGTTACCTCAAAATAAAATAAAGTTCATCACTCACCGGCACTGATGCGCAACAGCGGAGTTGTTGGTCTTGAGGCTACGTTGTCTGTAACATACAAATAATAAAATCCAAATTATAGCAGCATCCAAAATAATTAATATTTCGTGCGGAATATTTTATATCCGATGCGTACAATACTAAAAAGCTCTATATAAATATGGAACAATTTTATAAATTATAAAAAGACATCTTTTTCAAATAGAAACTTTTATAGAATTTATATAAAAATCTTTCTTTCTAATTTTCTCTTGTTTACTTCATTCAAATAATGAGACCGAATTAATA
>NW_021851238.1:2364651-2376516 GCF_003651465.1 Formica exsecta
GATGCCTCTCCTAGGCTTCCTCCTCCTCTCAGGTTGATTCACACGCGCGATACTTTAAACGGCACTCCCGCACTTTTATTAAAAGATTACTTCCGCACTTATACGCGCGATACTTTGAACGACACTCCCGCACTTTCGAATTTCGGTACGATCGAACCCCGCTTCATATGAGAATCACACTTCGAGTCAACAAGTCGGGAATTCACCGATTATTTCGAGCAAAGGTTAAGCGGAAGAGGAAGAAGACGAAATCGATTGATGGAATCGACGCGAATGGGGTTCGCTCGACTCTTGGTCCGCGCCTGATCCCGTCGAGGGCCGACTCGAACTTCGTTAGGAACGATTTCATACGAACCACCAAGTCTCTATCATACAGACTGAGCCGGGTTTATCGTAAGGCTGAGAGACGGGTCGAGAATGAAGATACCCACCTCCTAGGTGCTAACAATCTAGATCACTTAGAAAACGAGCGGTCAACTTCTCTAGCGAGCGAAAATCAAACCTAATTAATACAGCCAACTCCTCAAATGCCAAACATGTTAGTATTGCTACAATGTGCTGTTAGACGGTACAAGAGAAGGGACCCATGAACGACGATTCCAAAACAATCGACCGAACTCTAACCGATTCGGGCCAAACCGTTTGTAAAGACGCGACGACGCGATGACGCAAAAAAGCGATACCGATAATTAAAAGATAATTAATTATTAATCTTATCAAATTATTCGATACTTGTCGCGATCGCGTTAAGGAAAGGAATTTTGGAGCGTGTCGCACTGCTACTTTACTGTTTGAGTATCGCCACGCGAATGATAACACATAAGAAAGGAATTTGATTGTCTCGTCCCACTATAGTTCTATTCAAGTGTCTTTGTATGAATGATAACAAGGCCGTGATATGTAAACAATGTTTACGCGCGCCTTGATCGTCTTACAGCACGTTCTTAATCTAAATTATATCTAGATCGTCGAAAAGTCAAGAGATATAGCATCGTGGACAAAACATATGGTAAAACTTAAGATTAAGGGCAATCTCACCGATTTCAATGACACTGATATATGTTGTCAAAGACATAATTCTGAGTAACTTTATGTCCCAAACATCAGTCAGTTACTATCTTTAATTGTTTATAACTTTGTAGTAAACAACGAGCGACAATTAAATTAGAAGAAAAAGTTACTCAGAATTATATCATTGACAACATATATCAAGGTCATTGAAATCGGTGAGGTAAAAAACATATAATTGTTTTAAAAAATACATTGTAAATAATTACATACTTTTCCTTAAAAACAATTTTTTTTTTTTTATACTAATTGATTTGTCCCATTATTCTGAACATAAAAGTATTACGGTAAGATCATCGAAAACAAACTATTTTACGAGATGTTTTAATTTTTATATCAAAATATGTCAGATTAAAATATAAAATAACTCAAAAAGTACTTAATGAAAAAATACTTTATTATAGTGTTTTGGAAAGCTTTCGAAGTAAGCTACAAGAATATGCAATAAAAAGTAGGCAGTTCCATTTAAAAAATTGAAGATGACCTTGCTTTTTTATGGAAAGAAAAATGTTTGGTCAATTTTTATTATTGCAATTTGTTGCCGGTTAGAAACTGATAAATTTCTGTTTATGACTTTTTTATGTCAGATTATTGTAAGTGCCTTAAAAATCGTGGCGACCGTTACGAGGACCACCCTGTATATGTAGTTACATATTATTTATAAATGTTAATTAATTATTAATTATATTATAATAGCAAATAATTTCCCGATATTGATCGCGATCGCGTTTAGAGAAGGAATTTGACGGAGCGTCTCACATGATTATTTTTTTGCTCGAGTGTCGCGTCGCGCGAATGATAACAGAGTCGTGGTACGTAAATGATAACGCGCCAATGTGTACGCCGCGCCGCCAAAATGAATACCATGTTATTGATAATTCGCTGCCAAAATATTTCACGTACTACGACATATATATATATACAAAAATATTAAATTTTACATATAAGTATATATTTTAAATTAATTTTAAATATTTTAAAGATAAATTTTTTCACAGTTCCGGTTTTTTATTTAGAGTCTTGGGTAGCATCTCACGAGATATAAAAGAAATATGTCCCAAACATCAGTCAGTTACTATCTTTAATTGTTCATAACTTTGTAGTAAACAACGAACGACAATTAAATTAGAAGAAAAAGTTTAAAAAAAAAACGAATAATTGTTTAAAAAAATATATTATAAATAATTACATACTTTTTCTTAAAAACAATTATTTTTTTTTTTTACTTTGATTTGTGTCATCACTTTGTACATAAAATTATTACGGTAAGATTATCGAAAACTAAATATTTTACGAGATATTTTAATGTATCGCGGAACTTATCGTTATATTAATTATTTAATTTTGCGATGTCGCGATATATATATACAAAAATATTAAATTTTATATATAAGTATATATTTTAAATTAATTTTAAATATTTTAAAGATAAATTTTTTCGCAATTCCGGTTTTTTATTTAGACTTCTGGGTAGCATCCTACGAAATATAAAAGAAACTCTTAACGCTTAATTCTTACGCTCCAATATTGCAAGAGATATCGCGATTTTTTAATCATTTTTGTCTATTATTATTTATAAAAACTAAATGGCGTATTTTATAATATTTTATATATAACACACATACACATATAATATTCTAATAATATGCCGTAAGCAACTCTCATTGAGATATCCACTTTAAAAAAGGTATGTTAAATCGATACTCGCAAGAGTTTGTTACCTCTTTTCTGCGATGCTGATTGGTTATCTCGACGTTGCGCTATGTATTACTTTATATCAATGAAAGCCTGTCATAACTGAACGACACATTTGACAGTTTAAATATTAAATGTATGTGTAATTTTTATTTAATTTATTTTGAAGAAACGGAGAACTAGAGTTAATATGTGTAAATAATTATACACACATACACACAAAATAAATGCGCATAGCGCGCGCTTATAGTGCTTTTAAATATTGCATGTTCAAATATTTTAATTTTGTGCTGAATTTATTGAAAACATCGGAATTAAATATCGAAAATTCTACGTATTTATTTATTATCTTCAAAGAATTAAAGGAATCTTATTGACGGCGCGCGCTTATAGTGTTCTAGTAATAATAAAATCAAGATAAAAGAATGCAAAGGATATTTAAACAGGAGAACAATAAAGGCGTTTTAAATAATCGTGTGTGCCATCAGCCACCATTAAATTATCCAAAATAAATTTTTTTTTTTCTATTATACGTGTGTTATTTTTGGCGAGATTTTTAATAAAATTATCTTTCAAAATTAGACACACCTGAACTCTCTTAGGAATTGTTCTTATAATTTCAAAATTTTATTTTTTTTATAATCGAGAAAAAATAGAATTTTGTAAAAAATCACCGTGAAAATGACAAGTGTAAAAATTTAAAGATGCTTATCTTAGATAATTTGTCGAACAATATTTTGAATTTTGGCCACTGTAGATTATTATCCGATTATTTATTACAGCATTTAATGTTCTTTTATTTCAATATGTTTCACAATTGTTCACATACATCTTGACTTTATTATTAAAAACACAGATCTTTCAAAAAAACATTATTTGTTTATTCGTTCAAATATAAATTTTAAACGATATTAAAAAGTATTCTATTTTTCGATTCGCTACAAATCCTATAATCTCTTAACTATCACTATGTAATATATATCAGGATATAATTTGCGGAGAACGGGAATTTTTGCCGATAATTACTCTCGGTTTTATTCCTCAACTACTAGAACTTGTTTCACGTTCCACGTTGCGACCATCGCGAACCGAATGAACGCCGTTACCATCACAACAATCAATTTCCGCAACAGCAACGACAAACATTCGCGTTCACGATACAAGATTCGTATCCACAGCGGTCATAATCGCATTTCGCCAAAAGAACTTTTGAAAACTATGAGAAACTATGACTGTCGAAAATTGAAACGGCCGCGAATCCTAAGATCAAAGTCGCGAAATTATAAGATAATATCCACGAGATCATACTTTATTTATCCACCGGCAATGACTATCAAGCGTGCAAAAACAAGACTCCAAAATGAACTAACTTTCGACTAATTAAAGATTACTAATATCGAAGGCCGGATTATCGCCGGGAAAAGACGCTCGTCGCGATTTTAAAATAACTTTGATATAAAACATCGAGTAACTAAGCTGAATCAAAAGGCGATTGTGTTCTCGGATTAAGTTTAGAGATATTTTTAAACGCGAATAAATAATCTTCTGTGAACAATAGCGAACTCTGTCAATGCGATTCTGCTCTCTTAAATGGAATTAGTGTGTGTATCATCTTTGATAAACAGCGGTTTCATTAAAAATATAGTATTGCAAATAGTAAAATATTGTGAAAAAAATTAGTTAATAATTGATTTTTCAGTGAAAATTGATCTTTGGTGAAATCTTACTACTTCTTCAAACAGTGACATTTTCACTGATTCATTTTTCAAGAGAGAGGTGTTGACGATAAAATCGTGCGGCACGAGATATTCTCCCGTTACGGAGTAAAACAACGAAACCGTAAAAAGTAACTGAAATATTACCCTTGCTTTTATCCGACGACTCTCACAATCTCTCGGCTGGTCTTTGCTGAACGCGATACGAAGCTTGGAGCTAATTTCCATGCCGGAGTTATAAAGAGACTAGCGCGAGCAAGGGAAATTGGGCAAAGCAAGGAAAATTACTATAATCAACCCTGTGAATAAGTAACAATTATCTACGCATTGCGACGTCCTTAAGGCCCGTATTTGCAGTCGTTACTTGAATCTCAAAAGTTTCGAAAGCGTGTCAGATGAAATTTCTAAGATAGAGTTTTATATCATAAAATGTGGACCCGCTCAATAAATACATTTCTAGTAGAAATCAAAATGAAATTATGTGTTCAGTTAAAAAGCTAAACGATCACTCGTATTAAATTTGATTATCGCATATCATTATATTTCTGATATATGGATTTTGTTATACATTAATTATAATATTATGGTAATTAATCATCATTTATTAATTAACTGTATATTAAAATGCATTGTTATGTTAAAGCTAATAAAACAATTATTTCGACGAATAAACGCAGTATAGCCCCCTTCGATAGAAAAATCGAAAATACGTAGGTATCGTAATTAAATTGATACATATATATGCTATTAATAATTATTGTATTTCTTTATCAATAATATTAATATCTGCCTATCTTTTTATCAATAGGTGAATTAGAAATCGAGTGCGAAAAAAAGGAAAACAAATATGATATTGCGTAAGCGCGTATTTTGTAAGAATACAAGACAAACAAATTTAAATTATCAAAACTATTAAGAGAACTTTCAAAAAATAGATAAGATATTAAAACAATTTAATAGTGCAAGAGACGGCGCGCGCGCACACACACACACACACACACACACACACACACAAGAATAGTGATTTCAAGAATTTCATTTCCTAGAAATCGCGAAAGTTTAAAGTATGAAAATCAGCACAGTATCAAGAGAATCAGCAAAAAGATGGCACGATATAAAATTGGGAGTCCAAAAATTTTTGAAATTAAATAATTTGATCTGTGAAAAATTATTCTCAAAAGTGAGAAAAGTATTAGGAAAATATAATCAGCAAATAAGGGACAACTTTTTGCCGTTGTGTCTAAGCTATCAACTATCGGTATTTATGGACAGTCGATAGTTAGAAAAATGAAATTTACTAATGTTGATATTTTGCAAATCATTTAAATAATTGATAATTACAAAATTTAAATTTCTGGTAATCGAAAAATATAATCCAGAAAATATAGTCAAAAGAGAGATAGCACGTAAACTAAAATTTCAAGAATCGTAATTTCAAGATTTTCCAGAAATTTTAAGCTAACAATTTGAACGAAGAAGAGAGAAATTAACTCTTGCTGCAACCCAATCTTATTATAAATAATTGCTTATACAACTTCTAACTAAAAACATAACTGAAAGCGGCATAAGAATTGTGAACTCTTAAAGAATGATAAAATCCAGAAAGATGAATTGGCAATTGGTTTTTCTCTCGAAGGATAAGCACTTCCTTGCTTTTCGATGTTTTTTTTCTTCTTAATAAATCAATAGAGTTGAAGAATTTCCCAATCTTTTATTATCATTATCATATTCTCTATAATAAATTGGAAAATTCTTTAACTCTATCGATTTATTAAGAAAAATTATACTATAAATATACACGATTATATTATAAATCTTTATAAGATTTATTAAGAATCTGTAATTTTTTAATCAAAGATTGTGCTGTATTTTTAATGCAAAACTCCTTTATCTAAGAAGAAGAGAAATTTTACACTCGGGCAAAGCGCGAGAGACCCCCGGACAAACACAGTCGCGCAAACGCGAGAAGAATTTTCCGAATGCTGTAATATCCGATTCGGCGACATTGCGCACATCCGCGTGAGCCGCTATTGAATTTATTATTATGCATTTATGTAGATTGAAATTAATATTAGGAGCGAGAGGAATCCCCGCGCGTCTGGCAGCGATGCCGCCGCGATTCCAAACAGTGATTCCATGGAAATCCCGCGATTGAATTCGCGGTCATGATTAGTTTCTCAGCTTACTTTTCTCCGCACCTTCCGTTACTGCGCGCCCTTACAAGCGTCTGTTATAAGTTTCAAACTTCTTTATCGTGTTTCCGATTGATCCGCGCGTTCTATTATTAAAAGTAATGTTTCTCCGCCGATGCTTCGCCGATGCCTCCGCTCTTTCGCTCGTTTGAATTTTCCCTTACATTTATTAAATTAATTCAGGAATCTCTATTTATAAATTCCGAATGGCGTTCCGGACAAAACGTTTTTTACTTTCATTCGCGCGCAGTAAAATCAGCCGTAATTCATTTGCGAAACACGCTCGCCGCTATTTCGTAAATTAGCCCCCGCGTTTCGCGTTAATCGAGATGCTACAGTAAAACCGTGTGTGATCCGCTTTTATTAAACTCTCAACTCGCCGCATAACTCGGTCGCAATTGTTACCGATGCCGAATATATTATAATGCCGCGTATCCTATCGCATCGTATAAATTCTGATCCTTATGGGGCCGCGAATTCTTCGTATATATTTCCGCGTGCAACATGTGCGGGATAGACGACGATATTTCTCCGGTATCGAGAATAGATATATTGAAACGTCGTGGAGCAATCGTACGTGCCGCCCTCGATTGAACGTGTTCCACGTTCTATGGAAGTAACTGTGCTTTGCGGGAACAACAGGTAACAGGGCGGAGGGGAGATATTACGAGAAGATAAAATAAATAAACCATTATATGATTTACATTACGCAACTGTATAGGATGGGACTGAATTTTCGAACAATCTCTTTCGCAATTGATCGATTTTAATTATATCTAACATGCTATAATGTTGTTCTTTTGCACAAATGTTTGCGCATCCTGTATAATAATACATTTAAATCAATCGCTTCAGTGGAAATGGGAGGGAAAAAGTATATATATATATATAATTTGTCGTACATGAATTTATACTAGCGTGCAAAACCGACGTACAAAAATTGTTTGAAACTATTTCGTGCAAATGTCGCTCGTACGAGAATAACGCTGGAAAAATATATTGAAAGATCAATTTTATTGAGATTTGCCGCAAAATATATGCGAGCGTTGTCCGTTTAGCGAAGCTCAACCCATCGGATAATAAAATCGTGGAAGGACGTTGCACAAAATGCCGAAATGACGTGTATTGTATTACTTCTCGGTCACCCTGTCACTTTTTTCCCTCGCGCTTGATTGCGATGTTATTTCTGTCGCTCGTATATTTTCTGAAAATAAATAGAGGAGAAAAATCGTTATTTCAAAAATTCTATCCGATTGAAAAACTTATTTCTAAAAAAGAAAAAATATATATTTAAGAAAGAAAGAAAATGGAGATTATGCGTCACACTCCACTATATTCTGCGAAACATAATATCTCGACTCTCTCTCTTTTAAGATGAAAAGATAATTTGTCGTAACGTAAAAAGATTACTCACTTTACGCCTGCTTCGTTTTTCTCGATGCCGTAAAATCGCCTCAAGTTTTCGTTAATATCGCCATCTGATTTCGCGTGTTTTCGCGACTTCCGGAGGCTCGTCCTGAACCCGTTTAATCTTCGCATTCGATGAACTCGCTTTGCGACGCCGGGGATAGTTGGCGGTGCATCCGTAGGGAACGTCACGTATCTCCAGAACTCGTTTGTCGGCGGTGATATCTTGGTGCGATATTTCCCGTAATCGTCGATCTCGTTACCCGTTCGAGCCGCACGCTCGGTATACTTTGCCTTATTCCTCAAGATTTCGAAAACTTGGCTGCGATTCGGTTGCTTGCGCGCGATATCGTTCAAAGACTGCTTCAAACAATTATCGAGTACCTTAAAGGTGGCATTTTTCGCGTTGAGGGCATCGCTAGAACGATAAGGCGTAAGATCGGTCGACGACGTGACGTTTTGATATCTCAATTTGATCTCGAACGGGACGACACTGTTCGCATCACTGGAGTTCGAAAAGTTTTCTGCGGTCGCGATCTCGATTCCCGTGGTGGATTCTACTCTCGAACGATCATCTTCGACGGGTACTGTTATCGGGAACGACTGCGGATGCGAATCATAAAGAGTCACGTCGTTACTCGAAGTTTCATTTATCCAGTCGCTGTTGTTCGAACTAAGCATCAGTTTATCGACATCATCCGATACGATAGTCTTCGTTTCTTTCCTCAGAGATTTGCTGAAATCATATTATCGAATTGGTGTCTATTTTTGACTCATTATACAAACAGATTTTTCTCGACCGAATAAGAAAGTAAATTTTTCCTCTATCGAAATAAACACGATTCACACTCTCTTAAATTGAATCAGTGGAAATGTGTCACTGATTAAAACGGGGCGGCAAAATTTTATTGAAGATAAGTGAATATTTTACTGATTTTCACTGTTTTAATAAGCATTTACATTTTGCACAGTAAAATTTCACTGAAAAATCAGTAACAATCATACATATTATTTGCAAAATGTAGCTTTTAAAGCTTTTTTATTTATTTTAAATTGCTGTTTTTAGGAAAAAAAAACTCACATATATACATGTCTGGAATCAAAAACACGTATAACTAGTATTCAAAAATTGAGAATTATATACATATTACACTTTTCTAAGATTTGATAAATTTATATAAATAAATAATATTCTTAATCAAAAAACTCAGATCTTTCTTTAATAAAAAATATTGCTATAAATTTATCTCTCATATATAATATTATAATATGTAAGACGCACATACATTTTAAAATATTAATGATGATTGAAATTATCGCTACTGATTTGCAGTGCTACACTTATAATTGAGACCATCAGTGACTATTCTCTGCTTTTCACGTGATAATACACTCATTTCATTTAAGAGAGCAATTTTGGACATCTTTATAGATATTAGCACGGCAATCGGAAAATAAAAAAATGACCAAAAAATTTGTCAAAGTAAAGCAAGACATGGTAGAATATCTTGCGCCGTAAAACTTGGATCTAAGACCGGTAATGGCAGCGATCCGATAAATTCATCATCCAGAACTTCTCTCGCTGTCTTTAGTTCCTCTCTCTCTTAGCTTAAATCCTAACTTAAATAGACGCGAAACGTGTACTGGACTAAGTTCGAGGGAGTTTGATTACAAGAGAACGTGTCTCCTACTGCACTTACCTTGAGCAAATAAGCTACTGCTGAATTGTTAAAGCTCATTTTCAAAGAATCACGCGATTCTCGCACTCGCCAAGTTTTCACGAAACTTTCGTCACGCTCGGCAAATCAAATATTTAGACAACGTATGTTACTTCAACGTATCTCGCCGAAATATGTGTAATCGCTCGCGACAAGAGTCACTAATTATTTGGAGGGACAAATATTATAATATTGTATTGCGGTATATATATAATCTCGCTGCCGAAATCTCATGAAACAACCATTTCGGAAAGAAAGAGACGCGAATCGGAATTTATCGAAAGATTCACCTATGAAGACTTACTCTCGAATCACATCAGAATCCGTCGCGTCGAAACATTCCTCCATTTGATAATAAGCGACTATCAAAATGCGCATCAGTCGGACGAGTTTACGCTTGATAATCGACCCGTCTGGCTGAGCTTCTTGAAGCAGCAACAGCCTGGACCAGTCCGATTTCAGCGTGCCAAAAGGCAAAGCAGAGATCGGACACTTAAATCCAGCGACCATCATTTTCACGGTAGGTACATCCGTGAGATTTAATTTCGACAAATGATCATCGATCTCGTTGATATCAAACTGAACCAGTTCCGAACAGTGATCAGAAAAGCTATCGACACATTTCGCTACAAAGAAAAGAAAAATTAATTACATAGCCAATTTTTCTCGTACAAACCGCCTTAAATCTTAATACTATTTTTAAAAAATAGAGAGAACGTATAGAACTGTCAAAATCTCAAAAATATGTAATTTTCAAATCTTTCACATTAATTCAAGACGGAAATAAATTCTTCAATTCCATCATTTAAACTTAATTATAATCGCGAGATGCGCATGTTATAATTCGTTAATCTTCAAATATTGACGCGATATTTTCGGAAAATATACGTTTTTTATATAATACATAGAACAGAAATTTTGAATAGTAATATATAATTTTGTACAAGGATAATATAATAGTCGTTTATAATATAATTAAAAATTGATATATATAGTATCCTTTTCGAAAAGGACGCACGAGTATAAAACGAGATATCTGGTACGCATACTCACCGTTAATAAAAATAATCGCCGAGCAGAGGAAGAGAGGAATGTGCAGCAGTGTGTACGACGGCACTTGTCGCGACATTTTTGCGTGGACTGATCGCTCGAGCGACGGATTCATATATATTCCATTTTGTTAAGATCGGCATTTTTTTAAACACGCGTTAGCACGATTGTTGGCGCGCGCGCGAGCTCGTGAAATACATATATAAGGCAATTCTTCGCTTCCTTCTTCTGTAAAGCGAGAACGTTGCATACTTGATCCCGTGTGAGATTGGCGCGATAATGTCCGGGAATGCAAGTATTTTCAATGCTATTATATGCAGTGCGGATTTAGCATATATTCACAAAATCGCAGAGTTATTAATCGTTAAAGTATCTGATCTCGAATTATATTCGAATAATTTATTTGAATGTCGAGATTAGATACTTCAACGCGCTCTCTTAAACTTGATCAGTGAAAATGTCATTGATTGAAGCACAAAATTTTAATTTTCAGTGAGAACACTCATACTTGACTCCTCCGTCCTATGTGTATCATTGATTGTCAGTAAGATTTCACTGAAAAATCAATCGTACGCATATGTATTTGCAAGATATAGCTTTCAAAGCATTTTCTATTTATTTTGAATTGCTATTTTTTAAAAGCCCCACACATACAAATTTGAAAAAAAAAACATGTATAACTAGCATTCAAAAATTTAGAATTATATTCATATTATACTTTTTTACTTTTAAAGTATGATAAACTTACAAAAAGTGGACAAGATTCTTGGTCGAAAATCCAAATATCTTTTTTAACAAAATATATTGCTATAAATTTATTTCATATATAATATTATAATAAAGACGCATTTTAAAATATCACTGATTGAAACAGCCACTACCCTTAATTCTTACAGTGAGATTTCACTGATTTGCAGTGTTGTATTTATATCTGAGACCATCCAGATGTTTATTCACTACTTTTCAATGATAATACACTGATTCTATATTTAAAAGAATGTATATACATATATATATTGA
>NW_021851238.1:2377442-2397418 GCF_003651465.1 Formica exsecta
ATATATATATATAAATTACATTAAAATAAAGTCCACTAATATCGAATAAAGAACGAAATTTTGTTGTAATTTGTGATTTGCGAGATATAAGCTGCATTAAAAACTATCGTGTATATTGTGTATGTGTGTGTGTGATAAGAATTTTTCAATATTACGTAGTTGAATAAAAAAACTCTCTTAAACCTTTATACGCTATTGGTTAAATAAATATAAATGGGCAATTAAAGGAATAATAAACAGAGACGCTATTACCGAGGTAGTTCCATACAACGTATCTTTTGTCGATTTATTTTCTGTATCTCGTTGTAAATATCGTCATCTTAATTAAACACACACACACACACGCATACACACAACACACATGTACGGACGTATTCTCTTTCTCTCATACAAACTATTTTAATCACGAAATTCCACGATGCGCTGTTTTCCATTATCGCATCGACAACACTGATGCTACTAGTATCTCTTCGATCTCACCAGTTTTTGTAGGTACACCAAATTACGGCTCTTTTCGCATTTGTAACGCGCACATATATAAAAATTATATTTAGCGAGAATCTACAAAGTCACATAAAATTACAAAGTAAATTACATACATATTTATAATCATCGTAGAAGCATAGCATCTTTCTCTCTCTCTCTCTCTCTCTCTCTCTCTCTCTCTCTCTCTCTCTTTCTCTCTCTCTCTCTCTTCTCTCTCTCTCTCTTCTTACAGATGCGATTTACATCAATGGACTTGAGGCAGTAAAGCGACGATTTATTTAAGACACGAGACTCAACAACAAAAAATGTAATATTATAATATTTCATGAATATTATAATTATTATAATACTATTAATTAAAGGACTTAAAGAGACCATAATGTAACGATTCAAGCCTATATTGCAAATAATTCGCGTGTGATAAAAATGTTTTACATAAAAAGTGTCAGCCCAATGTTTCTCACCATATTTCGTAAATATATGTTTATACATAAAATATAATACATTTTTAGATATGTTCTCGTGACGTAAATTAAAAAAACAAGAATAAACCCCGCGTATCGTCAAACAAAACTTGTATAACCATGTTATATAAATGCTAACGATTATCATGTTCTCATCTGTGGATGTCGGAAAAAGAGAGAATCTCATATCATATCACAAAGCTTTCCCCCCAGGAGAAAATTTTCGCCACATTTTTCAAGTAAACTTTTTTATACGATAACGATAAATTATATATGTATCCTTAATCATTCTTTAATACGAGATCTCGATGATAACAAATCTCAATCTCAATCTGATCCGAAAGAAACTTGAAATTTTGAATGTCCCTTTTGAGTGTACGATGGAGAACGCGATCTTTACGAAGTTCGATGATTTAAAAGCACACCTCCTCCTTCCTACTGCGAGAATTAAAGCTTAATCGTCCCTAATGTCGTTAGCATAATGATTATAATTTTTTTATCATTTAATTCTATCTCTCTTTCTCTTTTATATTTGTTGTCCTTTCATTTCAGTGTAACAAATAGTTGCCATCTCTTCGCGAACTTTTATATAATTACACAACATACCGCTCTTTTCAACGTACTATTCTTTCCCTCCTATTAAATTTATCGTTATTACTACTATTATATATTTGACAAATATACTCGCACACACGCGCTTAACTATTTGTATGTGTCTAGGTTTTTGTATCGTGTTTGCTTATTCGCAACCCTGAGACTACGATTCTACCGCCACGGCGAATCGATATGATTACATATGTATATACAAAGAAAATGCTCGAAAAAGTATGAAACCTCATAATTCAACGGTACACATGAAGATCAGTTGCATAAAAATATCTAACGCATTTTTTTTCCTTTTTTTTTATCTTTCTTTGATGGAGATGTATGTGAAAATATTTGCTCTAATACATATCAACGTCTTTAAAACCGCGCTGACACAATTGGGAGAGAGAGGGGTTGATTTGCGATACATATCAGATAGCAAAAATTGCACAATTGCCTAGTAATTAATCGGGACAACTCGTTTTGTCGTGACTAAAGTAGGATCATAGTTTAGTTTGCAGAATTTAGTAAAGGATACAAAAGGATAGAATCTTGAACAAAATCGTCGACATAAAGAGAAAACGCAAAAATATCATAATTTTCCATTTGAGTGTGAGAGGAGTTTCGAACAAGACGGAAAGAAAGACGCTCGTAAGTCCTAAACGGAAGATAGAACAATCGCATGACGTTCCATCAAAGGAAAACAAAGTCGACATCATCTTGTCGTTAAGAAGAAAGATGAACTGCACGTATCTCGCTTTTATTGCACTTTATGCCTATGATAGACTCGCGATGTAAATACGAAGCCTACACGGTTTTTCGTTCGCTCTCCGATATTAGAAATCACCAATGAATTTCAATTTAAGATATATCGCCATTTAATTTTAATTCTAAAAAATCATCAACAGAGTGAAAAATAAACAAAAATTTATTTGAACGGATGCTTTTTTGTGGTTCACTGTTTAGTTTTTAATTTTAACTTAAATAATTTTTTTTACATAAAAACGCGGTTGATAGAATGAGTGATATTCCAAACATCTTGGAATATAGATAAACCGTGATAACTTCGCGACCAATGGTTGTCACATATAAAGCTCCATAAAACTTACTCGTTTTCTCACATATGGCTCTCGTTCCTCTCTTAAAAATCTCTATCGTGAAAAGCATATGTAGCGTTATGATTGCGCAACGTTAACTCAAAGTTGATATTATGCACACAAATATATTCGCTGATTTTCGTAACAATTTAATATAATTGGTAATAACTAGATAATATATAAAGATCCCTGAATATATAATAAAATAATGGTGATAATAATATTAATCGCATATTAATATAATAATAATGATTGTAATAATAATAATATATGCTAGTAAAAATAATATTAATATAATTATATTAGCAATAATTATATATTTTTTCTTGTTCTTTCTCTTTTTTTTTGCGTGGCACGGGCAGACACATTTTTGCACAACCGGATAAACATTTCGACCGCTTACAAAATCGCGGTAATATGGCAATAACCTGGCCAATAATCCATCTTTAAGATACATTTCTGATAAAAATTCCGAATTGCTTAAAAGCGGTATGTTCCTGACTTGGGAGAACAATTCGGTCATTTTATCGTCATCTTTCTTCTGCTCGCATTTTTTCACACTTGATTAATTTCGATCTCATTTATATATTGTACAAAGAAATATTCTAAGATATAATGTACAAAGATGTGTGTATTTCTACATCACTATAACTATGGATGTTATATAATACAGCTATCACAAACATATTGATTAATATTACTCAATTCTTTTTCACATTTAAGCTATTATAATTACAAGTGCTAACGTAAACAAGGCAATGTACATCGCATGACAAAGACGCAGGAGGAGGATTGTAATTCCCCCCGCTGCCCCGCCAAAATTGAACGAAAGAAAAAAAAATAACAATGATCAAAAGAATAGCAAAATCAAGAGAAAATGCCGTTCAATAACAATAATTTTGATTGTTGATTCTTAAAGTATTCTTTCACGAATACTAGTGATATCATTAGTACAATATATTAAACACCCACAGTTATCTACAGCTTATCCGATTTCTACGGTTCGGTGTTGCGATCATGAAATCAAACGGAAACACTATGCTTGATATTCCCACAATAAAGCCGATCACTGGTTTCCGCACACGTCTATTCTAAGATGAGTACTTTAAAAAAAAAAGTCTTCTCGCATCTTGTACTGAATGTTCCGACATAAAAGTTACATCTTTCTTTCTTTCTTTTTGTACCTGTAAATGGGGTACTCGCAAAAAGGAAAGTTTGGATACTTCAAACAAAAACTATGCGCCTACCGTCCTGGAACGATTCGCGATTCGCGATGATCGCCGGAGACATTAGCCAAACCTCCGCTTTCAACGTTCTTTCCGTTCGCAAAAGAAAAGAATAGATTCGTGAGTCCATTAGAAAATAAAAGTTATCGTAGAAAAACCGATAACTCCGTTTCTCCCACGCACTATCACTCATTAAACATATCGACACCAAACGCTCTCGTATTCGATAACGATGTACAATGATAATAATAATAATCACGATAATGATGAATATCGCCAACTTTCGGTAAACAACGCATGAACAGGCGACGAATAATCAAGTTATCGAATTTGCAAAGCGTATTTCATCGGTTACAAACGTTCTCGAGCATCTCCTCAAACAGCTTGTTCATCGGTACCTTGCCTGTTCTGTACACACTGGACCAGAATCGTCTGACAATCCCGTCGGCCTGTCTGAGACTGGGCAACACTAGGAACATATTCTGCGTAGCGCGGAGGGCCTGACCCGGTCTCACCGCCGCCACACAGTCCGACAGAGAATTCAAGATAGAATCACGAAAACGGTAAAGCGCCTGCGGCTCATCCGATCTAGCATCGCTATTCGCTAAGATCAATGCTTTCAACACGTAGTACTCTTCCCGTGTTAAACCCAATCGCTGAATCCTCTCGACGATTTGAATACACTGTTTAAAGAGAGAGACCAATTCGATAAAAATCAGCGTACACTGAATCGAGAAAGATAATAGACTTATTTACGGCATTAAACATCTCCCTATTGTATCATATAATTTAAGAAACTTTCCAACTTATCTTCAAAGTATCTTAAATTTATGTGTATATTTTTAAAAAGAATATAAAATATATATAAATATTTCATCTTATTAAATCATTTTAACTATAACAAACACATATTCGTTTCTAATAGTTAAAGAAATAGGGATACAAGATATAATAGCATAATAAAATTCTGTCAGAAAAATTACGTACATGTGTGTAGAGCTCCATACAATGGCATTCACGCGCAATTCTTTCGTCTAATGTAAAATCTTGCGCAAACCTCAATCTGCCACTATTCGGCGTGCTTCTCCACGCTAGAGTGAAAGTTAATATCTCAGCCCAAGTACTCTGCAGAAGTCGCATTTGATCGTTTAATGCTAAGTTGCTGAAACCTGGGATCTGCTTGGCCCAGCCTGCACAAAAATAAAAATTAGACATCCGTGAAATGTTGAAAACGTGAAGAATATGTAATCGCTATATATATGTATAAACACCTGGCCAAATGCGGCTGATACTTACCGATTATGCCAACCAATTCTCGATCGTAAAGATCTGACAATTGTCCGAGAACCTTCTGGTCTGTCTCCTGTGTGCTAGGGATGTTGGATACTTGAAGCATGTCTGGTTCACAAGCTGCCAAGGCTTCGACCAACTTGTTATCTGCAAAAGACGAGACACGATGTGTCTCTTTATTTAAATTGCCCTAAGGCAAGGCATTAAAAATATCATAATTATTTAACGTTAAACAAAATTTTACAAGTTTTCAAAAAATGGGATGTAAATAAGAAATATATGGGAGAATTGTGAAACTGAAATAAATTTAAGAGGCTGAAAAAACTAATATTGTAAAAAAAGACACGACTTGACGATACAATAGCTTACTTATCGTTTCGGTAGGACCTCCTGACGTTACGTTAGCTTGAAACATTGAATAATTCAACGTTATTAGCATCTGTCTAAGAAGGTAATTTTTATCTATTCTTTCTGCACATATATCTTTCTTTAACATATGATAAAAACCGATGCAAAATACACGCGACGACGCAAACTTGTACAAATATAAGGCAAAATACCCTCTAGCGTGGCGCTCTTGACTGGCGTGTAAGGATCCGCGGACCTTCTGTACTTTTGTCGACCGCCTCTAACGCGATCCAATCGCACGCCTTCCTTCAGCATTCCTTGCCGCAAACATTTCTGAAATCTACACGCCTGGCACGCTTTTCGTCTCCGTTTGTTTATCTCGCACTCGCCGTTCGCTGGACAAGTATACTCGATGTTTCCTGTAAAATTACTGGCTATTTTATCGTAATATATGCAATCCTGCCCCAGATAGCACCAACCAAGTTTTCAAATGTAAATGTTTTCACTATGCTATGCGTCCACAAACTTGAAGTCCAAATATGCCGTATTATATATATGTATATTCAAATTATATCACGATCGAAAGTGCAGCCAGTACGTCCTTGGTACTATCTGGACGAATTATTGCGGCCTATTACGGAAATCGATACGGAGCTCGCTTACCTTGTATAGTTCTCTTGAAGAAAGCCTTGCACGCTTCGCACGAGGCGACCCCGTAGTGAAAACCGCTCGCGATGTCACCGCAGACAAGACAGAGTCTCCTGGGTATCATGTCCTCTTCCTTAACACCGTCCTATAAAAACAACAATGATTCTTCACAGCGGTTCAGATATATAAATCATTCCTAATATGAACTCGCGCTTATTGGAAACACATTTTCGAGACGCAATCACACACCTCCGGGGTACCTAAAGGCTGCGTCGTCGAGGAACAATGATGCATTTCTGGACTTTCAGGGCTACCGCTGCTACCGCCATAATCCGCCGGAATATCCAACTTCGTGCATATTGACTGCAAAAAAAAATATATATATATATAATTGAAGTAATATTAATCGATATATAAATATAGTTAAGAAAGCTCTCAAATTTTCAAGAAACTCCCATGCGTTTCGTAATTTATATTTTTGGTTCCTTTCTTTCGGAGGAAGAAATAGGCACTGGTCGCTCTTTGATTTTTACGTTAAATTAAATAAGTTATCAGCGAAATATGATTAACATTAACGTGATAGCGACAAAACAACCTGTACATACATCTGACACAAGAAATCTAAATCTAAATACGCGGGGGAGAATCAAGAGTTCTCTTAACAATTTCAATACCTCCTGATGTTGGAGAGTCGTGGTTGGCGAGCATACTTGATAATTTTGCGTGGGCGTCGTTGGGTTATCGATTTCCTGCTTGATGTTGGGCATCGTCCTATTATTCCCGATCATGCTTTCCGTGGTAGCGTCAGACATCATACAGACCTGCCATAAGATACGAAAGACATAATGTAATCTCCTATCTCTATCTCGAGATAGCGTATCATTATCTTTACAATCATCTATTAATATCGCGACGATTGTAAAAATGCGAGACGGCAATTCTTTTATATGCGAAAATAAAAGAGAACCGCCGTTTATACAGACGCGATTGCACTTTTTTGCGCGCGCTATATTTAAGTACGGCCAACGCCTTGAGCATTTTTAGAATTGACTTCGGAGAATTCGCGGTATATCAATGTGTTCTCTCGCGAAGATCGCACATACTTTCCTCTACGCGGATCACAACACACTACGCGCCAGCTTCCGCTCGAATATACAAAAGCGGGGAATCCAGATCCATTGGAAAGTGTAAAAGGAACCTCTGAGAATCTCTGCGTGTGTCACGAACTGCAAAGTTAAGCACTCTTGCACGAGCGCAGGATACGATTAC
Source organism: Formica exsecta (assembly GCF_003651465.1). Lineage (NCBI taxonomy): Eukaryota > Metazoa > Arthropoda > Insecta > Hymenoptera > Formicidae > Formica > Formica exsecta. Next base: position 2,384,856 of record NW_021851238.1, read on the forward strand.
TCGAAACGTGCACGGCTGCTGACTTGACGATAACTTTAACCGATGTTGAAAATATCGGTAAAACTTTGCACAAAAATACAAATTGATTTCCGTCTTTGTTTATTTCGTTAAGATATGTTTTGAGAATTATTCAATCAATTTTCATCTACATATCGGTCCTTAATTTCAAGAGATAAAATATATTTAAAATGTTCTAATCACAAATAATTAATAAATATCAATATAATTAAATATTAATAAAATTATTAATAATATGACAAGTATTTACTTTGGATTTATAAGATTAGTACGTAAAAATTGATGTATGTGAGAGAAATCTTAAATTACATTATAAAATATGTTTCAAAGATAGAGAAAAATACAACAAAAAGATTTATTAAAAGATTATTTTCTTACAAACGTGTATATTGAATTGAAAGCCACAAAATTTCGCGTAAGCGATACGTGTATATTAATATGATGTAACAATTATAAAATTTAACAACGACATCACTTGGCAACGCTGGATTAACGAATAGATTAGCTGCGCCCTAAATTAGGGCGTCGGCGAACAAAGTAACGGTGAAAGGATTGCGTAAGTTTCCCCCCCCCCCTCTCCCCTCCAACCGCTCTGTTCGGTATCGTGTGTCGTGTGCCAACGGGAAGGCGAGACTCAGACGTAGGAAGGGATCGGGGGAACATCTAGTCGACCTTGAACTTGATTTTTTTTCAGATGCGAAGTCGCGCGCCTTCACATTCTCCGGCCTCGATCAGCATATCAATGCTGATCGAATCAGTGAGATCAGACATCGCGTGAGTCAGATCCTTTCAAAGCTCGATCGGAATTTCACCCACTGAAATCAATCGACTTTTGATTTGTAATCCCACCGATCCAATTACAAGTGATTGTCGCGAAGCAAAGTAGGCAAATGACATGTCTTTGACAGATGGATCGCGCGAGTTGAGAGGCTAAAGAACTCTCTCACAGGTCTATCGAGAATATTTTCGGGATCATGCGAATTGTTGGGTACCATTCGCGTTTGATACTTCCGTTTTACAAGTCAAAGCTTCTTTCCTCGATATCTCAATACGCCAACATCTTTTACTTCGTGGATACAAATCGCAAGAGAAAGGAAAACCTAGACTTGGTGAACAACCGGTCCTATGTTTGTTACAATATTCTAGCGGAACAGATTGCGCATGCAGAAGGAGAGAAGGATTGCGTAAGTGTCCCCCTCATCCCGATTCGATCCACATTCGATTGAGAGCTCGAAAGGCGGACACGGGGAAAATCAAAGAGAGAGAGAGAGAGAGAGAGAGAGAGAGAGAGAGAGAGAGAGAGAGAGACCTCAGAGCGTCTCGCCAGCCTTGAACTTGACTTTTTCTGCGGGAGAGCGAGAAGCTGCCGCGTTCGCGAAGGCCGCGGAGCCACGCCATCGCAATTTTAGATGCCGAGCACCGGCGGAAACGGCCGACAACGACGGCCTTGGGCCTCTCAATCTCGTTTTATCTCACTTTATCTCCTCCTCTGTCCTACCTTCCTGCCTATATGTCCGCGACTACTCGTTGTTCCACTGCGCGTTGACGCGACACACAATCTCGATGCTATTATCAACACCACCTTCCCGAAGTTAGCATCTCACTTTTAAAATTTTGAGACACCATTGAAAGAATTCTGCTTCTTCCCCCTTCTTCCTTTTTCCAAGGAATTCTAGAATTTCAATCATTAAAAAAAATTATCCGAAAATTCAGGGTGCCAATTTGATCCTAATGACATTTCCTTAAGAGACAACGCGCCTCGCGAGAGTTTCACTGAAAAATATTATGATTCAGATCGATTTCGATTAAAATAAAAAAGCTATTACATATCGATTCATTCTCTCTCTTTTTTGTATAATAAAAATATGAGATTGATACTTCATATCTTCTATCCATCTATATTTTTTACATTTAATCGCTAAACTCCCTTTTTGAAATGTATCGGGAATTTTAAAACTCTTTTTGAGGAATATGCAAGAATTCGATCAATTATATTTAAGAATTCTAGAAACAATACGCTAATTTCACAGAGATGATCACATAAGCAAGAAAAAGTCCTCTCTGGCATGAATAAAAATAAATAAAAACAGATGGACATTTCGCGAGTAAGCACAGGAAATCGTAATTTCAATATAATGATTATCGATTGAAAAGTGAAGATTAATTGTGGATTGAATTTGATTGCAATTACGGAGTAAATGAAAAAGTTGCATTGAAATTCCTAATCACTCACTGCAGCAATATTGAATCATGTGACGTCAGAGGAAAAATCGTGTAAATCTTTTTCTTGCATACATTATACGCTTCGAAAAATAGATTAGTTTCTTCGCACACATGTCACTTGTACGTGCAAATAAATATTTTCTAAAATTATCGCGAAAAAGTAATGGAAGAACGATTTTAGTCAGATATTGTATCACTGATTTTTCGAACACCTTGTTAGAGTTTTATACTTGACGCTATTATTCGCGCATCATCTCCATCATCAATTATGATGAGCAAAGATACTGCTGATGTACGAGCAAACCGTAATGTCGGCGATTGAACGTGGTGAGAACACACAATATCGCCTATACTGCACTAATTAAGATACGCCGCGATTAACATCGGTCAATAAACAGCTCCCTATCTGTTGCCAGGTGCGATATCGGTCGATAGTACACGATTCGCATAACTGTCGCATAACATCTGACTCGTTCTACCGAGCGTTCACTTTCCCTGTATCGAGACCGACAGAGGATTTGCGTTGCATAACAAACGTTATACAATAGCAAACAATTTTTAGGAGCAAAGTCTTTTAATTATTTATCGTTTTAACTCTTTTATCTCGTTAACATTATCAAAAGCAAAGTCTAATCATTTTTTCCACATTGGTACAATTAATTTTCTTAAAATCTCTCTTCTCTCTTTTAAAAAAAGATTGGCTTTTTCGCCTATTTTACTTTACTATGGCAACGAAGTTCGTGGATGTACAATCGACTATTTAATATCTCGCAACAAGTCTCGATAACGTTATCTATAAATTATTATAATTGTCTACACGCGTTGTTGGAATCGCGAGCATATGTACGTGGGTGGTTACGGAATTAGAACGTAAAAAGAACAAATCGATCCCTCGAGGATGAAGACCCTGGGTCGCGGTCAAGGCCGGGACCTTGGCGGGAATTACGCTCCGATTTCGCATCGATCTTATCCAATAAAAATAGCGCGATAACACGGCCGCAGTAATCTCGCGGTATTAAAACAGCAGCGAGAATAACCCCTACGAAACGCTTTGAATGAATATATTCGATGTGGATATTGACTCTCGGACAAACTGAGCGTCATGAATCTTTTAAAGTTCCTTATAGAATTTTAAATTTTTAAGAATCAAAAAAATCGTGAATAAGAGAGCAAGAGAGAGAGGGAGAAAGTACGAGTCGCGGCAACAATCCAAGTTGAATAAAACCAGATTTAGCAGTTCGTTACACTTTTCACTTTCTAGAAAATATAAATTTACGATAGATAGACGGAAGGACAAAATTTAATTCTAAACGGAACTTCTTGCGTTAATATAAAAATAATAGTTCATTAAAAAATATATAAGGAAGCAATATATTAATACGCATAAGGTATTTCGTTTTTTATATATCTTTTAATATTATATTAATTATTAGAACAATTATTATTATTATTACATGCATCAAGGCTTTTTCATCCGATTACATTTTATCGATAAAAATGTACGAATGTGTTTATCAATGCAGTCCAGATGAAGTCGAATCTACGATAGACAAATCAGCCGAAAGATAGACTTGCCGATTAACGAGTGGCGAAATGGCTCTATGCCGAGCCGTGTCTCGCTGGTGGGGAACGATAATAATCATTCTCTTGGAGTAAAATGCTCGGAGGGGAGTCAAGTTTAAGGCCACGAGACGTCGATGGCGTCACCTCAAAGAGAAAAAAGAAAAAGAGAGAAAGAGAGCCGTGCGAATCCTAACCTTGGACAATGTACGAAATAATCGGTGGACACAGATACACATGTTCTCGATTTGGAAACAATCGACAAGATTATCTTGTCGAGCGTACAAGAGCGTAACCTCCGGAAGAATTAATTTTAAATTTTATAAATTAATTAGTTTCTGCGCTAATTGATTCATGAAAAACGTGCGAGAGAATGCAGTTATTCGTCTCGCAAACCAGTATTTACATAAGAAAAGAAGAAGAAACAAATGTTACGTATATTAGAGTTCATGTAGATGAGGAATGTATCTCTATTTTAAGCCGTAATTTTCTTATAACTTGTCAATAAAATATTATCCGGCGTATATATATTGTACATATATATGTCCATCGGAATTTTTTTGCTCGCTCGACCTTACCTACATCGATATACCGCGAGGAATTGGCCACGCATGCTCTATAAGCGCAAACACCATGTACTTATTTATATTTGAATACGCGCAGTCCTTTTTTTTATAACGCTCGCTCCCTCCCGCCGTAATTAATTCTTGAACGATCGCAAGTGGGGAAATGCGGGTTTGTGTCTCGGTACGTAATTTCTTTTACTTGGACGGATGAATGCATCGGCGCGTCAGTGATTGCTGCTGATCGCGATGCACGTGTATAGTAGCAGTGACCTTCGCATTGCTACTCTATCACGACCACGTTCCGCTTCCTACCCGCGGCCGAGTTTCTGCGCTAATTGATTCATGAAAAACGTGCGAGAGAATGCAGTTATTCGTCTCGCAAACCAGTATTTACATAAGAAAAGAAGAAGAAACAAATGTTACGTATATTAGAGTTCATGTAGATGAGGAATGTATCTCTATTTTAAGCCGTAATTTTCTTATAACTTGTCAATAAAATATTATCCGGCGTATATATATTGTACATATATATGTCCATCGGAATTTTTTTGCTCGCTCGACCTTACCTACATCGATATACCGCGAGGAATTGGCCACGCATGCTCTATAAGCGCAAACACCATGTACTTATTTCTATTTGAATACGCGCAGTCCTTTTTTTATAACGCTCGCTCCCTCCCGCCGTAATTAATTCTTGAACGATCGCAAGTGGGGAAATGCGGGTTTGTGTCTCGGTACGTAATTTCTTTTACTTGGACGGATGAATGCATCGGCGCGTCAGTGATTGCTGCTGATCGCGATGCACGTGTATAGTAGCAGTGACCTTCGCATTGCTACTCTATCACGACCACGTTCCGCTTCCTACCCGCGGCCGCTTGTTTATGCGCAACTAACGATGTGTCGTAATGGCTTTTTTTAATAATCCGAAGAAAAAAGAATTCGCGCGAGCGTTCTAACTCTTTACACGCCTCCGCGCGCGAAATTGATCACCGTGATTTTTCAAATTATTATCATATAGTGTTAGATTAACGCGTACAAGATTTATCGTATTCGGAAAAAAAAAGAAATTACAAACTAAATTATCCGAGTTTGAGAAGCAACTTTTTGTATGAATCGAAATAATCAATCCTTGATTTATTTTCTCTATCTCCCTTTTAAAAAGATCCGATAACTTTATCCAAATTAAAATAACAAAAATCTTTTGATTTCGTTTAAAAAAAATCATAGAATAATTTTGATGGGACAATCGTGATGTTGACATACAATATCTTTAGATAAAGTTCGGCAAATAAATTGCAAAGGTTTCGCAGTTTTAAAAAATGTGTAACGTTATCGATATAATGTGTCGTATCGACATAAATGCGCCTATATATATATAGATCTTTTTCCGACTTCTCATGAATTGCCATATTTCGTGTAATGTAAAATTTATAAACTAACTTAGATATATATGTATATATTTGTTATCATTCATTAGTTTATTCCATGCATATATAAAGCAATAAGTCAGTTTATAAATTTTACATTACGCGAGATATGCCAATTCATGAGAAGCCGGAAAAAAATCTAAAAACCAAAAATATCCAATGATGCAACTCTATTGCGATGAATATTTTTCTTCCACCAAACTTCCACCGCGGCACGATTTTATTTTTGTTCAAGTCGATATAATTTCATTTCGGCATGTTATTTGAATGAATCCTCACTTACAAGGATATCCGTTCCAAAATTATTAACGCTAGTGTACAAAGTGTTCCGAATTTATCGCGTTTTCTTTCAAATTTAAAATTCTTGGACGCCGTTCGTTCACTGTCGCTAGGAAAACATGTAAGAGATAAGGAAAATTACCTTGACCGGATGTGGATCGACCGCGTACGTGTCCAATTGCGAGGCTATCCTAAGGAAATAGTTTTCCGCCTGTTCCGGTGTGAAGCCTTTTAGCTGACCCTGATGTATAAAAAAAAAAAAAAAAGTTTCATCTTTTCAATTTTTTAAGCCAGATTACTCCGGTAAATTCGTGAAAAATTGAAAAAAATAGAAGCACATTCTTTCTCTCTCTCTCTTCTTTCTCACTCATGTCAGGGTTATATCGTCACGAGTCTCAATCACGTGTTCATATTCCAAATATACGATCGTCGGCATAAATTCCTCGTTAACCCCTTGTCAATTTGGAACGCGACGAGACGAATAATATCCATCTCGTTATAGGCTTGTTATCGCTGCTGAAAATATTGAAACCGACAAAGAGTTCAAGTACGCGCCTGAAGATTAGGCTAGGTTCGTATAAAGCATCGACGAAATGCTAAACAATATCGATAATAGTGTAAGCGGCGATATATTCCGCCACGCTCTTCGTAATGCCTCACGCATGGAATTGCGTAAGGATCACGACGGGCGTGGGTGTGCGCGCGAGTGTGTATGAAGACACAAAGCACATCTCGTTACGACTAGTGTATGTATTGTACATTTGAGAGGAATTACACGTCGCGGGAATCATTCTCCAATGCCTCATGCAAAGAGAATACTATATCGGACAATAATGTCGAAAGTATATGATACTACTTCTTTCCGAACACGGAAATAGACATGAATAATTTTGCATGTACAATGGCCACATCTGATTATAAAAGCAAAGCCAATCTATGACAGTTATTGCGCACATTATCGATCTGACAATGAGTGTATTAAAAAAAAAAAGATCTCTCCTATTCCAATTCTGAAAAAATTCTAGGAAAGAACGTTAAGAAGAAAAACCGAAAGCTTTAGTATTTTTGTAATTTTATATATATATATATATATATTTTTTTTTTTAATAATTTGTGAAGACCATAATGGACTCGAAGTAGCCACAAGAGGAAGCATTACTTACTTTTGAAACGGATCAATCAAGATTTCATCGAGAAAAATACATACACTTGACGGATTCTCGATCTGGTTTCAAGCATGACAATTTCATTGTGGGAGATATAGAAGATTCCGCTTTACAAAGTACTTATGCAATAATTGAAAAGAGGATGCAAAGTCCTTCTATTCAATCGCTAATGACTCGAAAGTTCTATCATTTTGAAGGAAGAGCTCTTATTTCAAACCATCCTCCGAATCCGCGGTTAAACAGAGAACCATATCCGACGGTTTTACAAAAAGCACTCTCTCTACATAGATAACAGCGAAATGAAACGTAAAGGAAAAAGCAGAGCATCGTTAATATTCATAAATCTCGACGCGCTCACGTGCAAGCAACGCAATTAATCTACAGATGACATCAAAATTACGTTTACCAGCGTCTTCCTTTATGCCGGTACACCCGTATATTCGCACGCGATAGATATAAAAGCTTCCCCCCTCCTCCTCCGGGTAAGGGGAGGGAAAGGGATAAGAATCGTCTCTAGAAACTTTTCGGCCGATTTCGAATCGACTCTTTCTCGTAAAAGCCTAAATTATTAATGTCGATAATTTGTCATAAACTGTAATCGTTCTGACCGATACCGCGCCGATGGAGCGCGCAATCGAGCAGACAAAGAAGCGGCAAAAAGCGAAAGCAAAAAAAAAAAAAAAGGCTAGCTACTAAACTTGTCGAGGTATATAATACGAGCGCGCGTTCGTGTGTGCGCACGTGTGTGTATGCGCGCGCGCGTGTATGTGTATGTGCGTGCGAGGGAACCCGCGATCACAACAAACAGTTTTTTTTTCCTCCCCGATGTTTTCGGAGCCCCGTTCGCCGCACAAAAGATTTCGATTATCCTCCAGCCGACGGATGGAGATTAATAATTCGCGCGATATATACTCCCGATTACTCCACTTTTTTCTCAAAACGCGAGAGATGGGGAGGGGGACAGCGACATTTCACGTTGTCAGAAAATTGCAGGGGAATCCCCGACGAATCAGCGAGTGCGAAGAAACTAATCGGCGAGACGCGTTAAATAAATTATCTAACAGCCCGATACACGTTGTGTAACGTAACGACTCGCTCGTCCGCAAAATAGATAAACAACTCGAAAAGATGTTTATAAGTAATACACATTCGAATTTATTTAAAAATAATGTATTAACGTATATAATTAAACTTTATTATAGTTTACAATTTTTTCATCAACTCTTAGAAAATCCTGTATATCGAAATCTATACCGGTTCGTACTTTCGTATATGGGGCGAATAAAAACTACTGTGCGCGCGTATAAGAAAAAGCATTGCGGAATCGTCGTCGAGATTCATTCGATATTTTATCGTCGTTTTACGATCTTGGAAATTTCGAGATACGAATCTCTCGATCAAATACAAATATCAATCTGCAAACTTTTCAAAACGAAATCGGGATCGCGGAATAACGAAGCGATTTTCTTTTAAAAGGACACGAACTTACGACAGCCTCATACTAATTCGATCGAAAGATCGGGCTTGAGGAAGGGTATGGGTAGCACAGCGGGACGCAACGTACCGCGTGCATCGAGTAAACAAAGCCACGAGATCGCGCGCACGGAGAATGAAGGAAAAAAAAAAGAGAGAGAAAGAGAGTGTGGCCTGTGCGAGACACATATGACATTACCACATCGTACATCCACGCGTCCATGGCCTTGTCCTCGTCCCGCGGCAACACCGAAAAAAAAGAAAAAAAGATGCCACCTCCTATCTCACAGTCGGAATCGGACGCGATAATATTACTGCGGCTCGTGGATCTATTCGATAGATCCTCGGATTTGCCCTCAACGTCGCGATCGCGAGCGAGCGCGCCGCTCGCGCGAATGTAAGGACCCGCGCCACCACTGCCACACGGACGACGTTGACGGCACCGCGCGCCGTACGCGACTGATCGAAGGCGCTAAACATTGGCGCGTTAAGCGAATCCGCGATGATGCACGGAGGACCCCCGAAGCGACGCGACGCGAGACGGAGCCCCGACGACCCCCGGCACCCCCGCGCGCAGCTGCGCCGCGTACGTCGATGCGACGTACGTACATACGTACGTACATACGTAAATACGTCAAGCCCGATTTTGTCGCAGATCTTCTCGCTTTACGCGTCTCTGTGTCGGGAAAATTCAAAAATGAGATGCAGATTTTATTGTTTTGACATGCTTACTAATTACTTAGAATGACGAGAAGTTGGGAATTTAGGTGTGGTATTCGAAAACGGCCGCGTATTTTGATCGATTAAAGGAAGACACGAGGAATTGTAAAAAAGATACTTTGTGATAAAAAATAAGAAAAGTATGACATATTAGTGTAAAGGAATTTCCGAAAATATTCTTTTTATACTAATAAACCAATAATTTTGTTCATACAGTAGCGATTGCTTTTTACACGAGCAATTGATAATATATGTTGCGTTATATCATAACTATTAAAATTACTGCATATATTAATAATATAATAAAATAATAATAATTATATATTTTATATTTTTTATGTGGTACCAGAGGAAAAGTTTTAAGAGTATGTGTAAAAATATATTTTATCGTGCTACGCTTACTCTACATTAGTTTTTCTTGCACTTTCTTTAGGTACAAGAGTATACAGAATGACGATATTATGCTGCATTATGTAAAGTAATGATGGCTCTTAATCTGAAATAACATCTATCGTACAATTGCATCGCGTTAGGCAACGCGTCGAGATATTTTCACTTTTTATCGCGCTTATCATCGATAAAACAACGCGACTGTCTCGATTTAAGACAGATGTTACTGTGCCTCTCTTTCTTGTAAACGTCGCGTGTAATATCATTCTGGATAAAAATCATGGTCACGGACAATCGGTCATTAACATTACCGCGACTCTCGTCTCGACCCTTGATATGGCGCGAAGCTTTATCGTGCCAACTTGAAACGACTTTTCGTATATATCTAGGTGTACGCTGATTTATATCCTCTCCCTCTCTCTCTCTCTCTCTCTCTTTCTTTCTTTCTCTCTTTCTCTCTCATCGGCGCATCAAGCTCCACCCTTTCCGAGAAGCGAGGAAGCGCCAGACGTCCGTAAAATATTTTCATAGACTCGGAGACAAATATTTTTGTATATTACAACCGCGTAATTTTCTCGTAACATCCACCGATGATTCTAAACAAAATATTCATCTCATTTTTTTCCCTTAGTTAATAAATTAAAAATCCACCCTTATACGGCACATCGTACGATCTTAAGAAAACCTTTGTTTTCGATGTAGAATTTCTCTCTTTATTTTTGACTCTTCGATACAATTGCAAAGTCGCTATACGTGTAGCTTTCCAGAGACCCGAGAGTACACATCTCGTGTATACCCGAGCGTTGCGTCGAACGGCATTCACGCGCGAGTGAATTGAATTTTCCCTCGCGGCGACGAGAGAGGTAGATCGATCGAGCAAGCGAGCGCGACGAAATACTCCCATCATCTCATCCCATCGTCTACGCTATGAGAATCGTGCTCCGGATCCCGGCGGTGGTACCCCCGTACGGCTTGATACGCTCCTGGCGCGGTTCAGACGCGCCAATGTGTGTATATATATCACGATGATAGGTGAGTGGGTGAGTGGGTGGCGGGGGCGTCGACGGCGGCCGCGACGCGAGGGGGACAGAGGAGGGTGAGAGGGAGACGTCGGTGGCCTTGAACTTGACTGCCGCCGCCGCCGCCGCCGTTTTTTGCGCACACAGCCGTTGCGTCGCCCGCCCGAAACGGCCCACCAGCGTAGACACATCGCGGACCTCGCGCCCCCGGAGTGTCTAAACCCGACGACGGCGTCGCATGCGAAGGTTCCTTCTCGCAATCGTGAATCGCGCGATCTAGGATAAAAATCCGTAAAATACCCAGCCGACAGTTTAATAAGTATCTCTGAGAAAAGTTTCGTTTCAATTACAACTTGGACAATTCGACGAGATCTAAGAGAAAAAAAAATTCGGGCACTGGTTCGAAATTCCTCCCCTGTGACTCTTAGGAAAAAATATTTTATTTTGCATATTTTTTTTTTATCGTTCCTTTAGATTTATTGCTGTATTCAAAGTAATTAAAGCCGTCTTGCTATTTGCCCCAGATTATATTATACCTCTGATTTTAATCGTATAATTTGACGTTTATTCACTCCGTTCGTATCGATCGAACGGGTCAACGTTCGCCACGTTTTTTCAACATCTCAACCTTTAAATTGAAGCGGAGTCTATTGAACTCTACGCGCGTTATAAAAAAAGCTCTTAATAATTCTTTAATTCGATATATTGGATCCTTTCTGTAATAGAACTATTTTAACATAAAATATAAAATATGTCGTAAAATTCATTTTTCGATTATCTTATTTGTCTACACCGACGATATTAAACTGACGGGAAGAATCACACAATTTATAAAGAAAAAATTATATATGTTTTTCTCTCTATTCTAGTCTATTAACATGAAATAATTCGAAATTTGAATACGCTGGCATCTTTTAATTACGATTTTTTTTTTTTTTTAAATCTAAAAGGTATTTAAATTCATCCGTATTTATTAGTGTAAAATTAAATTTCGTCAAGTGGCATACGAAACAAAGCTTATAACAAGACGCAAATTCTTAATTCGTTTCTATATCGTAAATAATCCTCGCGGGGAAACACTCGGTTAAATGACATGAGAAAAAGGGGAACGATCTCTCCGTATCCGTTTCGGAAATTTATCGACGGCGACGCAAAAATAAAATAACGGAGTCGCTACCAGTGGCACATCGTTCAATGTATCCTGTGTACGTATACGCGCAATGCTAGGGTTGAGGTAGGTAGGTAGGTAGACCTCGCGCGAACCGGATCGATATAGCACTCTCGCTTTCTCGCATTCTCGCATATACAATGATCCTCGCGCACGTGTCTGCGTGTGTGCGAAACGGAGACTGTGAAACCGTAATGCAATCTCCGTGAGTTCAACTTCCACGGACAATCTTATGCCAATCATTCGCATTTCGTCCATCGAATCTCAGCGAATTTACATCCGGCTTTTTAATCTTCGAAACAACGCGTATTGTAAAATTTATTTCTTGATCTAGATAAACGTTTTCAAGATAAAAATTTATGATTTTTCTAACATTATAATCCAATATAACTACACCGATCGGCAGAATCATTATAAGAGATAAAAATTAGGATCTATTAGAGTCTAATGTGATTCTACCATACGATTGTCTCTACAAAATTTTTTTTTTTTTTTTTTTTTTTTTTTTTTTTTTTTTTTTTTCGGAGTGTAAAAAATCGATGAAAAATTGGATT
>NW_021851238.1:2397599-2414878 GCF_003651465.1 Formica exsecta
TTTTTTTTTTTTTTGAATAATTAGAAGAAATAAAGATTAAATGTAAAAATTCGAAGAAAAGGGGAAAATATGGACAGACACAAAATATACAAGTTTTTGTAAAACACATAATCTCAGCGAGCTTACATCCGGGTTTTGAACCCTCGAAACGTGTATTGTGAAATTTACTTCTTGATCTAGACAAGCGTTTTCAAGACAAAACATTCATTATTTGTCTAATATTATAATCCATATAATTGAAGCGATATGTAAAAATAGAGGGAAAAAAATATGGAGGGGCAAAATATACAAGTTTTTGTAAAACACATATAATCTCAGCAAGCTTATATCCGACTTTTCAATCCTCAAAACAATGTATTTTGAAATTTACTTCTTGATATAGACAAGAGTTTTCAAGATAAAATTTTTTTCAAGATGAATTTTTATTCATGATTTTTCTAACATTATATATATTAGAATCTAAGTCGATTCTATCATATGATTGTCTCTACAATAATTGTATTTTCTTTTGAATAATTATATTTAAATATAGAAATTCTATAAATAGGGAAGAAAAATATGAAAAGGGACAAAATATACGGATTTATATAAAACACATATATGCTTGTCAAAATTATTAAATAAATAATGCGCATTGTTGTCACATCCGTCGATAATGAAGATACTCGCGCGTAAAATTCCAGTCGATACTGGTCACCGGGATTCGAATCGCGCTCGTGACGAGGTTTCACGAGAGTACAGTGGTACTACCAGCTGATATGTGACCAGCGCAGCCGATGCACTTGCACATATAACGCCTCTACGTAATCGTTTCGTAATGCATCGTTGCTATGGAAATCTCGCCGATGATATCTGACAGGACGAAATATCACGATGCGTCTTTGACACATTGCGGAAAGAAATGTCAAAAAAAAAAAAAGGGAGAAATTTTATGGCGATTTCGCGAAAATATTTCGCACGACAGCATGCACGATCGCATGGACATTCGACAGTCTGGTAATCGACGATTGACTTCGAAGCGAGGGATCAAGGTTGCCGCGCGATACATACGATTATTTCGCGACGCAAGGAAGGGATAGGATGGACAGTGTGAGTGCAAGAAAAAAAAACAAGGCGTACGACGTATACCATCGAGTAGAGTCGCTGAAGTAGATACAGTACACAGAATAGCGAGTTTGTGCAACAAAGATGGCGGTCGAGGATTTGGCAAAATCAACGATATTGCTTATCGCTCTGCACCGATCCTAGATTCGAGGCTATACACGCGGGACTGTATCGTCGATTATGTTTACTCACCAATGCCGGGGAAGGGGGAGAGAAATAGTTCACCAGGTCGGTCGCAATTTTCCCATCGCGAACCGCTTGTAGCTGCTCGTTGCACGACAAAAATGTTGATGTAATGGCCGATTTTATGGACCACCAGCGGTAGAAAACTCCGGGGGAACTTTGCGGGGGCAGCAGCATCGAGCGCGTGGTGCCATCAAACGTGCGCGAAACGAATCAAACACACAAAGTTGAATAGCGACGATCTCTATCGGTGGCTCAGGACACGATGGTTCTATTCAAAAATATTAAATAACGCGATGATAAATATTTCCTTAACGAAAATCTAATGTAAAACCTGTATCAGACTATGCATTGAAAATTAAGATTAAAGATTGAAATTCGATCAATCAGAAAAAAAGAAATTTTAGCTCCTTTTATTCTGATTAGTGAAATTCAAATCTTCAATTATCAATGCGTAATATGACATGGACTTAAAGCTATTTCTTTATATTTGCAAAATCGAATATTAAATCGAATATTAAATCGAGTCTTAAATAATAATTTCGTTAAATCCCATTCGAATAATTTATAAAATCCTCTATATACATTTATAAATTGGTGTATATTTAAATTTTCTTGTAAAAAGAAAATTATCTAAAAATAAATTGCACATTTTAAAAAAGGTTTGATTAACTTAGAAAACATATATAATTAAATATTAAAACACAAAAAATAGGACAAGGAAGAATTGTAAAAAAAAGAGATTATATTATAGCAACTCATAAACATATTTTCAATATTATATAAATATAAAAATATTCAACTGTTTGGTTATTACATACACATTTTTATCTTAAAGCTATCAAACTTTAACGATCTCGCAAGAGATATTACTGGAACTCCATTTATCACCGAGGGCCGGTTTCACGCTCAATCTGGCATAAGCGTGTTTGTGCATGCGTTCCGGATTCAGAGTCACGCATTCGTTGATCACTTTGCAATAAGATCGCATATCGGACGGTAAAATTAACACATGCGGTTGCTGATCGAAAAATGCATGCTTTTCCCATAAATCCGTGTCCACGTTCAGATCCTCGGACGGAGGATACACGGGGTAGAAACATGTTTGAGCGAGCACATGATCAGCCAGACGACCGAGTCTGTCACCTGTTATATTTCTGAAAATAATGCACGCATTTTTATATTTTTTATATACAAAATATTTATGATGGTTGTAATCGAAGAACGTTATCTCGTTGTTGTTGCAATTTTATAATAATTACACTTATAATACTTACGATATCTCTTCTTTCCCGATATGTTTGATTATGTCGACCGACGTGACTCCGATTTTCAAACCGGCAACATCTAATATACAGGGATCTGGCATCAGTTTCAAATTCGAATAATTTTGCAACTTTTTGTTAAAAACAGTATATTGAGGAGTTGGAAATATAGGTTCGTGATGTGCATCGCGATTAGAAGCTACCAACACGACTTGCGTGCTCTTCCTGCAATAAGATACATCTAATTATAATAAAAACAGAAATATAGTCTTTTTGTAAATCAATCTGTATATAATTATGAAGAAAAATATCCTATATATTACCTTGTCGATTCCATTATCCTTATGAGAATCTTCTCGAAAAATTCCTGATGTGTATCCCTAATGAGATTATTTTGTACTTCGGGGTGCGTATATTCGAGGAAAGGTCCGACAAGTATTAAAACGTGCGGTTCATCTGACGCAACTTTCTCCATCAAATCCCACAACGGCTGGTAAAGCGTATTATTGAGCGCGGTAAACGGTCCCGCCGCGACAGAAACATTGATCTTCGATTCGAGTCTAGGCGCGGATGCGGATGGCGCGTACGCCTTCGCGAATATCTCCTTCACGTATAATGTGTCGCCTATCGGATTAGTGGCCTCGACCGCTACAATCTGTCCGGAGAATACAGAGTACTGTTTCAGATTGCGAAAGTCCACCTCGATCGAGTTGGCCATCGAAGCGCCCCTTCGTCTCGTGCAACCCTCCAATGTCACCGAGTTTGCCGATTCCTTCTTCGCGTTGATGCGACCGAATGTCCGGAAGTACGTTTGATTTATGCTTCGTACGTTCTTCACGTAACGTAGTTCGGCAGCGACGTTACCGGTCGTCGCAGTCGCTGCCGACCACGTCTTGAACAGCCTACTGCCTAGAGTCCGGCACACCAACGTAAAAAGATGTCCCTGTTTCGATAGGATCTCGTACATATACCTTGCATTGCTGGGAACATGCGGTTCGTCGGACTTTATGACTTCGACTTCGTAATCTCCTGTCTTCTTCCACGACGCTACGGTCTCGCCGATGGAGAGCAGAATCTTTCCTTTGTCCGTCGCATTACGCTGATTCGATGTACTTCTGAAAACAATAACAGTATCTTTTTGCATGTAGCGCAATACATGTAAACTATGTCCAACTTTTTCTATTTAACTATACAATACTATTATTTCATAGAAATGACTAAATGTTTCATAATCACAAAATCAAATCGTAATAAATTGTTAAATCAGATTGTAATAAATGAAATCAAAAGCTTACAAATGTTTGTAATTTGTTATGATAAGAAGGAATGCTTACAACCGTTTGATATTAAAGCTATATGATATTAAAGATATAAAAAATGTGTTTACTAATATTATAATTATAATAAAAACAGAAATATAGTCTTTTTGTAAATCAATCTGTATATAATTATGAAGAAAAATATCCTATATATTACCTTGTCGATTCCATTATCCTTATGAGAATCTTCTCGAAAAATTCCTGATGTGTATCCCTAATGAGATTATTTTGTACTTCGGGGTGCGTATATTCGAGGAAAGGTCCGACAAGTATTAAAACGTGCGGTTCATCTGACGCAACTTTCTCCATCAAATCCCACAACGGCTGGTAAAGCGTATTATTGAGCGCGGTAAACGGTCCCGCCGCGACAGAAACATTGATCTTCGATTCGAGTCTAGGCGCGGATGCGGATGGCGCGTACGCCTTCGCGAATATCTCCTTCACGTATAATGTGTCGCCTATCGGATTAGTGGCCTCGACCGCTACAATCTGTCCGGAGAATACAGAGTACTGTTTCAGATTGCGAAAGTCCACCTCGATCGAGTTGGCCATCGAAGCGCCCCTTCGTCTCGTGCAACCCTCCAATGTCACCGAGTTTGCCGATTCCTTCTTCGCGTTGATGCGACCGAATGTCCGGAAGTACGTTTGATTTATGCTTCGTACGTTCTTCACGTAACGTAGTTCGGCAGCGACGTTACCGGTCGTCGCAGTCGCTGCCGACCACGTCTTGAACAGCCTACTGCCTAGAGTCCGGCACACCAACGTAAAAAGATGTCCCTGTTTCGATAGGATCTCGTACATATACCTTGCATTGCTGGGAACATGCGGTTCGTCGGACTTTATGACTTCGACTTCGTAATCTCCTGTCTTCTTCCACGACGCTACGGTCTCGCCGATGGAGAGCAGAATCTTTCCTTTGTCCGTCGCATTACGCTGATTCGATGTACTTCTGAAAACAATAACAGTATCTTTTTGCATGTAGCGCAATACATGTAAACTATGTCCAACTTTTTCTATTTAACTATACAATACTATTATTTCATAGAAATGACTAAATGTTTCATAATCACAAAATCAAATCGTAATAAATTGTTAAATCAGATTGTAATAAATGAAATCAAAAGCTTACAAATGTTTGTAATTTGTTATGATAAGAAGGAATGCTTACAACCGTTTGATATTAAAGCTATATGATATTAAAGATATAAAAAATGTGTTTACTAATATTAGTTATGATTCAAATAATCATACTTTTTTAGAAACACATAAAATATGAGAGAACGTATCATGTGCTAATATAATTTAAAAAAAAAAAATGTAAAACGGATCAAAGTTCTATTTAAAAAAATATCAATAATTTTAAAATCTCGAGAAATTGTTTGTTCATCAATCATATTTGCCCCTTTCAAATAATTAACGTTTTTCTCGGACATATTTTTCTGTATTATCAACAAGTAAAGTATTTAAGATGATCAAATTAGATAGGACATTCTGTATATGCGCGAGAGAATCTCTTTAATTATCTCAATAATTATTCGTCAGAGAAAAAAAATGATGTAAGAATTTTCGGTTCGGTTTGGTCCTAGGAATATGCTAGAATATTGTCCCAACCATATATAAAGTCTCAATCAATTAATGAGGGCAGACTCGAGCTTGCTGAAAAAACCTTTGCTTACAAGTTTTCGGCGTAGCTGTCTGGTGGAATCGAACACTCTGCAATTCTCGTTTTATCCGTCCGAGCATCCGTATCAATCTCTGGACTTCGCGCGCGCTGCAACGAGACAAAAGAAAACAATTACCCATCTTCTGATCGCACATCGAACTCGTCAGCCCGTAAAGTCAACATAATTACAACGCACGTGAACGTTTAATTTAAGGGCTTTCTAAACCATCTTGTATTTTTTAAATTAGAGATTATGTATTACAATTGTAGAGACAACTTCGCTCTCGTAATATATACTTTACATTTTTTTAATATGATTTAAGATGATTTGAAGATAAACTTTCCAATTGTTATTATACATCTGGCGACATTGCAATATTTCATTTTTCTGAACGCAATGCATTAGGAATATATGATGCAATGTAGGGTAAATAAAACGGAATTGTAAATATGTACTCTTACAATATTCTTTTCTAAATATTAAATCTCTAATGAGACAAGATCCGGCGTTTACTACGTGTATTTACAATTATCATGTGATATTTAAGATTTTAATATAAATTCATATTATATAAAAATATGTAAAGATATATTAATATCTTCAAAATAGAGAGACCTGAAGGCTTATGCTCTGACTTTTCAGTTTTTTTTACAAATGATATAGATTATGTATGTATATACAATAATGAGTATATATATTATTATACATATATGTATATATATATATATGTATGAGTGTATGTGTATTTATTTATTTATTTATTTATAACAGGTTTTGTAGCAAAATAACGGAGTCTTTCATTATCAATGTTGCCTCGAGAGCACGCATGAATCTTATGAAATATGTAACACATATATATGTTTTAATGATACACACATATTTATTGGAAGGAAGTACTTTTGGTATCAAGATAGATTACCGTAGACGAGTATGTATCTAGTCACGAAATGATACAATGCACGTGCACCAAATTCGTACTCGTCTATGGAATTACTTTCTTCCTTTGTCTTTAAAATTCGTCGCCGAACGTTTAACCGATTTACAATAATCTCGCAGTTCACGTTTCATTTTTAAAGATCTTAGAGATTTATTATTCGATCGGTCAATTTAGAAAGAACGCATTACTTCGATACATAGCTATTTCTTGATTATAGTGTGTGACACGCGTTGTCTCGAATCAGCTGATTGTTGTTGACGTCATTTTGTCAATTTCGGCGATCGATTTTTTACACGAGCTTGGCTGCGATGCTCGAACGTGCTTAATGAGTGTGGATCTAGTCACAACTTTATCGACCGTGCACTAGACCGCCACTCATTAGGCAAATTCGGAAAGAAATCGTCCGGTCCTGTGGACTCTCCTCCTTCTCCGGGGGTGGCTTGATCTCGCAAACGCAATAAAAAACGCTTTGCTAACGCGTTGCGTGTACGCGAATACAGCAAGAAGGAAACAACGACGACGAACGCCATTGCTGGTTATAAAAAGGTTAACTGTGATTAACCTGTTCGCTCTCTTAACGCCCGCTTTATTACGCATTGTTTCAATCAAGTTCAAGAGACAGTCCCAGCTTGTTCGCGTTCGATGCCGTCCGATCCGTTCGATCCAAGTCGAGGCGGTTCGTTCTCGGTTTCAAAATGCTTCACGACCGCCTGCAACCACGTACGTTACGTTACGTTATGTTACGTTACGTTACACGAGTAACGTTTCCTCGCACACACGTAACATGTCCTGTCTCCCTCTCACGCTCTGTGTCCCTCTCCTCTCTCCCTCGTTGAGTGCGCGACGAACCGCGAAGGTTTTATACTGAGCATTAGCGAAACGAATTTTTTGATTCCTGGCGAAGAAATATTTAAATGTCTGTCTCTCTCTCTCTCTATTTCTTTTGGCAGAGACATTTTGATTTTCTGATTAAATATGAAGATGTATAATAAATCGTGGTACAATCGAGGAGCGGTTTTCCTCGTTTAAAAACGAATCGAATACGTAAAATAAAATTTCTGTTTTCGAGAAAGCCGAGTTTTATAATTCGTCTCGTTGACTAACAATAAGCTTGGTTTATCGTTGTGTAGAGTGCTATTCTCTGTGTCCGCTATCTGTGTCCGTAAATATTATCGTTGGAATTAGTTTGACTTTTCGTTCGAACTATCCGTTTTTATCAAGCTGACGCGATGAGAAGATATAGAAAATACACTGATTTATTGGAGCTTTCTACTAACTCGATAATTTCATTGCTATATCGACAAACAAAGGCCACGTAATGTTAGGCTCAGAATGTGTAATCGATATAGACACAAAGACACACTATCTATTTATAGGTAACCTCAGATTTGAAAAACAAATTTGTTTCTATATATTTAAACTGATAGAACATTAAATTTACTAGAATATATTTTTTTCAAAGGAAAAAAAAAAAAAAAAATAATAATAATTCTCGCTTATCAGCGCTCAAATCTAGATAATAAATAAGATTTTATTATATTTGCACCTTTAAAATTTAATTCCTAAAAAGCTCTCCGCTTTCAATTGTGTTTGAATCAACTTGAAAACTTTATCTCCTTCAACATTTTTGTTAAGGAAAAATCTCGACTGTAAAAAATTGAAAATAAAAACATAATTTTCTCAGTCTGTGATATTTTGTACAGAAACAAATCCTTAGATGTTACTTACGAGACTATAAGTGTCTCGATTGACTTCCTCTCTCTCTCTCTCCCTTCGCTCCAATATTTTTTCCCATTTATCCTTGACATCTTTCGACCTGTTGTTCCCGTTGAAAAAGTACGTTAAATTTTCAACGGTCGTACTCACGTCCCTAATGAAACGATCCAACCGTCTCGATCGACTGTTCACGCGCGTTTAGACGTCCACGGATATTGATCTATCTCATCTGACATGAGTCACGCGGCGCAAAGGATAGAGATGAAAGAAATGCCCGACGGACCGAAAGCCGTGCGGGCGAGGGAAGAGATTGGAACAGTTGTTGCTCAATTGTGCTTAATTGATGAAGAGAGAAAGAGAGAGAGAGAGAGAGACACACTAACATGTCTACGCCAGGAACCCGTTGCTCGAATGCGCTAGATGCAAATTATTCGCACTGCCGATCGGCGGGAACGCGGGACGGTCTGTCGATTGATTCTCGACGAATGATCGGAGAGAAAGTTTGCGGCGAACCAACGAAAGCCGGTAACCGTCGATGAGATTCGCTGGAAAATCTCTAACGCTGAAAATCCTTTAATGCTGTATTCCTTAAGCGATTACAAGATTTGTTTTCTTCCTCTACGTAACTTTAGACTGAAAAAAATGAAAGAATTTAAGAGAAATAATTATACGTATATATCAGCAATCTTGAAATATTATAATAATTATGTAAATTTAATTTAATTTATTATTATAAATATTATAATATTATATCTTGAAATATTATATAAAATAAAACAAAAAAAAAAAAAAATTACATGAATTTTACAAGTAAATAATGAAATCAAAGAGATTCCGGCTTTAAAGAAACAGTGTCCAGAAATGACGATTCAAATTTTTGCACCATTAAAGGAAATAATATATCTGTTCGCTGCAATGTGTGATAAACTTTGAAAACATAAATTATATTAATTTTGAATCTTTAACGGCAGCAAAATTTAAATTTTAATCCCATACTCATACTGACCTTTCAATTCGTAGTTAAAGAAAATTATCTAACGCGATCGTCTCCCCGCGAGAATCGAATCCGTAGTCGGGCGTTATTTTACGAGCGATATTAAAGATTAAAATAAGAACGGAATGCACGCCGTGTGTCGTGTTCGTGGTCGGCGCAACAGGTTGTAGCAACAGGCGACGCGATCAACAGGATTCATCGAACCAACGGTCGACGCACTCGTGTCCGCGCGCTTCTCTCTCCGACGAATGCGCATGCGCGCGTAACCGCGCGGCACGCATATCACGACGAGATCGAGCCTCCGATTTCCGCTTTCGCGATCGCGATCGTGCATCGCCGCAATATAGAATCGTGACAAAGGTATCGCCGCGCAATGATCGCGATGACCGTTCGCCTTCGCGAGCTTCACTCGCGCCAAAATCCATCATGGCCGCCAAAGTTGCCGCTTCTCTCTCGCGTTCGTCGCATCGGCGATACGTAACTTTTTAGAAACGACACCACATGTACACATGACGCACACACACATACGCACAGATAACGGTGATCGATGCGCGATCGCTGCTAAAAGATTTTACCCGAAACTGATTGTTTAGAGACGAATCGCGGGGCCCCGATTATTCGAAAGAAATTTCACTCGCGACGAGAGACGCCGTGTCAGACGCTGATGGTGGCGTTGCATCGGCGACGCCATCGAGATTACCGAGCCGTGTAATAGCTAATCCGTAACGATACGAATCGTGTAACTGCAAAGTGTTATTGACTCGTCGAGCACCGAACGAAAAATAATGCGCGAGCGTGGATCGTGAAAAGTGTGAATCTCCGAATCCGAGGAGACATGCGCGAACGCGAGCAACGAACCGACGACGGTACACTGGGAAGTCCTTGAAAACTGAAATCGTGCCCTTCGAAAGAAATCTGCTCGGATCTCGGGATAGGGGAGGGAGAAGGAAAGACCCTCTCTCTCTTCCTCATCACGCTGGAGTAGCGCGCTCTGTCCTCGTTCCACCAATAGAAACGGGGATTGCCCCCTCTCCCCTCTACATCTCGACGGAATATCCTTCGTGGAAGGGAGAGGCGGGATAATGTGGACGATTTTTGTAGTGGGAATTATTATATATATATATATATATATACACACACACACATATATATTTCTATACGTGAAAGGTCCTTTAACGATATCTCTTTTATGTTTCTCGAAGAATTTACCTGTCGACGGGGCGATACGTTTCGAAAATGTTATGCAGCTTCTACGCGAACACTTTCGAGCGGCATAAAAATTCGTGCATGTATACATATGAGAAGAAAGCAGTGCACGATGTAGCAAAAAGCTCAAATAAGGGATACTATAAATCGACTGCAAGGAATGCGAGACAATGTTGGCAGAATGTTGGCACGAGTCAACTTAATAAATTTCTTAGTATTTTTTGAAAGAAAATCGTTTCGTTTCGGTGTTTTGAAGGAACCTTTTCGTGATCCTTCCAGGAATAGCATTGTTATAAGGACGATTCCTGCCGTTCCGGCAACAGGTGTCTCGCGTTAACATCCATTCGCACAAACTTAAAAGTTTAAGAGTATATTCGAATATTTGCCACGTTGGCAAGTGCAAATTATATTTAAAAAAAAAATTGACTATATAGTGCTATGTATATTATTTCTAAATGAAATTTATAGAATAATGATTTAATAAAATAGTCACATCTTCGTACTTCATAATTAAGGAATATCTTAATTAAAGTTATACATATATTACTATCTTCTATATAACTAAATCAATAAAGGTAATAAAAACTTACCTTTGATAGTCTAGTTTCGGCACAGCCATACATGCTAAGCATATCATCGTTTTCACTATAATGTTCATATGTAAGGCGCAATATATGCATTAAAGAGCTCAAACTATTATTTATCTATGTCTCAAAATAAAGACAATTTCATAAGATATTAAAGGATACGTATCTCTATTTGCACTAAATCCTTGTTTATCCATTGTACTTTGTTTTTTATTCGTATTATTTTCCATGATTAAACCATGCAATTTATAATCCTTTTTCAAGACTGTATTTTCCATGTTAACGAGAGTTTCAAGAGTAGGATCAATGTCGTTATTGTTATTGACACAAAAAGTAAGCCACAGTTCCGTAAGCTTCTCCACGTCCACATTGTAAGATTCGCAAAGTTCGAAACCTGCATCATAGTCATATAGTCATTAATTCCAATTATATCTGCTTTTCAATTAAAATATCAGGAAATAAAATTTCTAATATTTTTAATATATGGAATGCAGTCAGCATAAAATAATACTAATATTTTAATTTATTTAGACCAAGCTTCATCAACATTGTATAAATTTAATCTTAATTCCTATAATCTTTTTCACGTCTTTGCAAAACTAGAATTGGAAAAAAATAAAAAGAACATATTCAATTATATGGCCAAAATTAACGGTATTCTCTTTTTCCAAATCTCTTAAATTGTAAATAGCTAAGATATTTGTCAGTTTTAAAAGTAAGGTTATAGGAGAACAAAGAGAGAGAGAGAGAAATAAAATATATATCCTTTTTGCACTACATATAAAATTGCCGTTTTACGAAAGATATACATTCATTTGATCGTTCAAAGATATAATTCTAAAATTTAATTTTCAACAAGTTTTACATTTATGATCAAGTCAACATAAAGTGCAAGATTGTAATTTTAGGGAAAAACTATCGATATCTTTATGAATTATATATTATATATCAAAGAAGAGCTTACATTTATCGAGAATGGCATCACTTTCGACTTTACAGCCCAACTCTTGGAACAAATTCCGCAGAGAATCCTTTCTTTCCATTTTGCATGTAGTCACACTCGCTCCGTTTTCGTCCACTTTTACCGCCAAAACTCGGCAAGTTCAAAGTTCAAACCATAGACACAATACTTATATATAGTAGCGAAACTCCCTGTCGACATCCAGTATTGGCCAAAATAAAGTGCGCATGCGCGAAATAAGTAAGTTGACCAGCGACGCTGTTCAGATTTCTCTTTCGCTTTTCTAAATAAAGAAACCAAAAATATAAAATAAATGTTTGTAATTAATTATGTTGTACGATATTATATAAATATAAAATTAATAGAATAAAAATAAGAAAATAAAATTCGATTTTTCAAACATTTAAATAATCAAATTTAAATAACGAATTTTGATATTTTATATATATGCTAAGTAGTTTACAAATAAATTATGCTATATATTAATAAAAAATGTGCATATATTCGTACATCTACAAATATTTCAACTTGTAGAATAAAGAATTGTATATATATTTTTATTAGAATTATTTTTATATATGTTCCATACAAGCTCGGAATATTTCTACTTTTAAATGCATTTTCTTTCATGTATTCTCAACGCACATTTAGCGCTAAATATAGCTATCCAAATTTCATTTAAATTGTGTGTGTACAGTTTCACATGTTAGAAAAATATATAAAACCTAGTATATCAAGGACAAGATTTAGCGATAAATATCACACTAGATATATATCATTTTGTCCAATAATATCTATAATACTTATAACCATTCGCACATGGATTCAGTTTTATAAATAGTTAAACTGTTGCG
The DNA here is from genome assembly GCF_003651465.1 of Formica exsecta. Lineage (NCBI taxonomy): Eukaryota > Metazoa > Arthropoda > Insecta > Hymenoptera > Formicidae > Formica > Formica exsecta. The sequence continues at coordinate 2,410,390 of NW_021851238.1, forward strand.
CACTCTATATGTACATATCCAATTTTGAAATTAAATCAACTATTGTCAATTCATAGAAATAAAATATTGCAAAACTTAATATTTTTAAATAATGTAATATATATTCCAGCTTCATATGAGTAACTAAATATGGATACGGAAATTTTTAAATTTCAACAATTGGATTCACATATACAAGTGCTCTGATTAATTATTTGTCGGTACAAAATGATGTTTATCTTTGTTCCAAAGCTCTATCAGTGTTTGAGATGTGTCTAAATTTGGAAACCTCTCTATCCATGATTGAATAAGTCCTGTAAATGAGGATTCATAATTCTTCAGTATCACATTACTAGGATCAAAGCCTGTAACAAACAGAAAAATTAAAATTAAAAGAAAAATTTATTCATAAGTCGCGATAAGCATATATAACTTAGGTAACACATATGCTTAAAGAACATCATCGAAAAACATGTCTCCTAACTTTGAAATATACATATAGTTATTAATTTTTTATTTTAACACGTACCGTCAATAAATGTATTTAATTGAACAAAGATCTTCCTTGGCTCTTTGCGAGACAGGATTATATTTCTCCAATGAGCCCACGGATGCACTCCACTTTCAGGCACTTCGCTATATCTGTCATATATTTCCTTAGCTGACTCGATATCTCCTATACTCTTATAAACATGCAATTTTAAGAGAAAATCTCCGATGGCTTTTTTACCGACTGTGGAAATTTTCCTTCGATCCACAGTCATTAGAAGATTCTTTCCTTCTTCAGTTTCGACAACATTAACAAAATCCTGTCCCGCTTCCAAGCACACTCTAAGCAAAACGTAACGTGCTTGAGCATGAGCTTGCGACCATGTCCCGGTGGACGGTTGATACATCTCGAAGGCTTTGGCGAAACCAGCCCATAATAGAGATAGCCAGTTCACATAGACTATGTCATCTGCTTCAGATCCTTCATAACCGAATATATTCAACACTTCCTTCTCCAAACTCAAATAAAGACCGACCGCCTCTGCTCTGCATTCCTCGTATGAAGATCCCATGGCGCCGAATTTAGAGTCGTAGGTCTCTCCTTTTAGAAAATACTTGTCTATCTTATTTCCATTTAGAGGATTCTTTACGTTGTCGCGATCGAAGTTGAAGCTATCCGGCCCTGTCTGTTTGAAATATTTACCGGTACCATGGCCGAGAAGCTCGTGTAGACCAACTTGCACCTCGAAGCTAGCTATCCTGTATTTGTGCATCAACGCCTGGTCGGTTTCAGACAGAAACGGAATCACGTTAACGTCCTTCATATGCGCAGGTAAAACGTTCCCTAAAGATACATTCTTAAAACCTTCCGATTGCCTGATCTCGTCGTAATTCGGGATATTAATTCCCGATGGAATACAAGAACCCGCGAACGTTAGGACGTCCAAGGAGGTAAAGTCTGGCTTCAAGAATGTGTCTTTTTCAAAATCGCTGTTCCATGGTAACTTGGGAATCAATTCTTCGGCTCTATTAACCAATGTAGCAAATTTTGCAGACATTTCTTTATTTACCATCGCCACGAAACCTTCAAACTCTCCTCGTTGACCCGCCGGATCTCTATACGTCTCAATGAAGCCGATATAAGTCTCAATAACCGGTCCTTTATCCTTTATCCAAAGACGAGAACCATTCTTATGATCATTCAAAGATCCTGTTCTAAAATGATCAATATACCTATCCAACATATCTTTTTCGATCTGATTGGACGCATATTCCTTGGCTTTCCCGAGGTTCTCCACGACTGGCACCAATAGTTTGCTGTAATCTCCTCTTGTGATTTTAAATCTAGCATTTCCATATGTTTCTTCGGGAAGCGTTATTTTAGGATCGTCTAAGGTCTCCACGGATGCCAGTTTGATTTCATATACATCGATGCATTTATCGTTAGCTGAGGGATCGTGCGTTGTCGTCTTGAAGCATCTTGCATTATAGGATTCCAATCCCTTATGTTCCATAAATGCGTTGACCCTATCTGCATCCTCTTTAGTACAGTTTGCAGAGAAATAAGTTGTGATACCTTTATCGCTTAATCCCAGTGACTTCAGCTTGCCATCTAAAGAATACAGGCTGTTTGATATATTATTCCAAATATCATGTATTTCTGTAGGATTATCCTTATAGGCCTTTGAAGCTTTCACTATTGTCTCAAATGTATTTTTGGGAAGATTGGGGATAATTTTAGTATCACCCATAGCTTTGTAGTTTCCTGCATTAGCAAATATTCCGCAACTGTAAACTAAGAAAGCCTATAAAAGAAGAGGTATTTTGTTTAATATATCATTTAATACACATATTTATTTAATAATCTACAAATATAAAAGAAGGTGAAAGAGACAGCATAAAAGCAATATGTTAAGAAGAAACAATTCTTTTTACCGTAAATTCATCTTCGGTAACATTGGCACATGTAGCAGCATTTTTCAATTCGTCGATAGGTTCTGCGAGATAAATTTTATGTAACAATGCAAATATTAATGGAGATTCCGGTGATGTTTGTATTAATACTATTAATCCTCCATTCCATGCTGCTTGACTCAAATAATGGGCATATAGTTTCTCCTTTTGTGTCAAAGCTTTAAATGCAGTTTCACATTCTAATGCAACAACAGGCTGATTGTTGGGTAATGTATACAAAGTAATGTCCACACTCATTGTCGAATATGCTTGTTTCACACTAAAAAGAAAAAAACAAAGGAGTTACAGATTTGAAGTTATGCAAATTAATTATATATTGCTTAAAATATGAATTCTTATCTACATCCATAATAAACAACACAAATATTACTTGCAAAAATAAATATTTAAATAGTAATCTTATTGAAAGTACTGTTCAACTATGCTACTACTAATAACGTACTAAAAAAAAATTTCAAGTCGGTGCATAATTTCATCGAGATCAGATTTTTCGATATTATATACACACAAAAATTCATTCATATGTTTATTCGTGACAATAGAAAAGACCACACAAATGAGGAATTAACGTGATTTATTTTGTATTTATAGCGTTATGGAACTCATTGAAGTTGAATGTGTTTCGAGTACGTTATTAGTAAGTAATCACTTGTTTATCATCTAACGGGATTTCTAATTCGAGATTCATATCTCACAGATATCACACACCACGAGTATCGTCCGCTACTTGAATTCTCGATTTGCGTTCTTCTGCGTACAATAGGTCCTAAATAATTTGCTTTGCGAACAACTTTCGCGACGTATAGTAACGTAAAATACGATCGCTTGCAGTCAGTAACAGCGATTAACCTGAATGCATTTAAAACTTGCGACTTTAACATATTAATAGACATCTATATGTCGAGACTTCAACAGCATTGATAAAAAAAAAGTGACGTAATGGAGTAATATATGTCACTTCGAATAGTTATTTGGTTTGCGCGCCTTTCGTGTAAAATATAATAAATTTTTGATACTTTTGGGTATCGCTACCAATAGATGTAACAAAAATAATATATAATTTGAGTGTAATTTCATAAATAGTTTTGAATTGTTCACTTACCGAATCAAATAGGTAGCAAAGAGCGAGACTGCAGAAAAAAGATAAAACTTTAATAAGCTTTTTATTTTTATCAAGTAGATCAAGAATTAGATAAGATAAACTCGTTTCAAAGATGCTTCAGGTGTATCATAAATGCATTCCTGTTACTATGCACTTTTTGAAAGAACGTATCGTGTCTAGATATTTCTTATGAGTCGAGGCTATTTGAAATAATATCCCAACAAACACAGAATATAACTGCTATATAACATGGGAATAACATGTAATGTAACGGTTGTTAGATTTATCCTAGAATATTCTTGGAATAATAGACTGTGATTGGTCAATTTGCTAACGACTAACGACTCATTGTAGACCGGGCTTTATAGTTACCTTATTATTTATATACAGATTTTTTGTTGCATACCTGTGTTTTTCATGCTGTCCGTAAACAACTAATAATTGTACTGTATTCTTTCGCACTTAAAATTTCACGTATATGTCACGGCATCGTCATACGAAATACTCCAAACGACTCCAACCCCCCTCCCCCCTCCATCAGAGTGCATTAGTTCTTTTTGTTTTTCGAGGCAAATATGAACCAACAAACGTTTTAATTAGTTTTTCTGTGACCAACAAACGATTGCGCATCGATTGAACTAAGTTTGAAACAAAAATATCTTTCCGGCTAACTTCACACAAAATTTTGTTTTTGTGTTTTCAAAAAAAATATTAACCAACAAACGTTGTAATTAGACCAACAATCACCAACAAACGACCAACAAACGATCCATAAAAAAAAAAATTATAAAAGTGAATGTTGACCGGCTAACTTTATGGAGCTGGGCTGCGGCACATAGAAAAACTTAAATAGTAAGAGCCGTGGCACATAAAAAAAACTTAAGCAGTAAGGGCCGTGGCACATAAAAAAACTTAAGCAGTAAGACTTAAGACGTAAGCGAATTG
>NW_021851238.1:2415697-2418715 GCF_003651465.1 Formica exsecta
AAAAGCTATGGTAGACTTTGAAACGCGAAATATAAACAGTTTCGGACAGTTTAAAAGAGAACTCGAAATCTGCTATTTAAGCAAGAAGAGCATTACTCACTTGCAAATTGAATTTAACTCCTTAAAACAAAAAGCCGGCGAGAACGCCAGAGCATACGGGCTTCGCGCCGACAATTTGGCCATGGAATTATATGAATCCATGATCGAAGGCCAAGATTACGGCAGCGAACGAAAACGCATTATACTTGAAACTATACAACAGCAAGCTCTGCAAAATTTCCAAATAGATCTCCACGACGATATCAAATTGGTGGTGCGAGCACAGCATTACTCAACGCTTCAAGAAGCAATCGCAGGAGCCAATGCGGAAGAGAAAGTCAAGGGTCCATTAGAACACGCATCGCGACATAAGCCCGATTATACAATTTCGCAAGCAGCGCGAAATAAAGTATCACAATGCAATAAATGCGGAAAACTAGGACATCACGGACGAGAATGCCGAACAAGCAGATATTCAAACCGATTCTCTTTGCCGAAACCACAGGGACAGTCAAGAATAAATATACTCGAAAAACATTGCAGCTACTGCAAAAAATCAGGTCATGGTCGAGATGAATGCTGGAGTCTACACGGACGCCCTGGGATAGTACAATCTAACCGGACGAAATCAAACAAAGAAAAAAAACACAAAATCGTAATAAAACGAATGGGCAAAAAAGGAAAAATACAACGCAAGACGAGGATGAACAAGAAGACGAAGAGAATACAAGACAGCCGAGACCAGCCCTCGAGTATCAAATATCGCAAGTAACAGGAAAACCGCAAACAAAAACTGGATTAGATCTAGTAACTCTTCCCATCCAGGAAGTTAAAAAAGGGAAATTAAACCTACTGTTTGACACAGGAGCAACGGTTACATTAATGAAGTTAAGAAATCTAAAAGGAGAAACCATGATTTACGAGGAGCAAATGGCACTCACTGGAGTTACAGGACACAAAATGAATACAATAGGAAAAATCAAGGCAACGATAATCCTGAAGAACCGAAAAATACGGCACTCAATTTATATCGTGAAGGACGACTTCCCAATTGATTATGAAGGAATCCTAGGAGTAGACTTTCTACAAAAAATATAAATAAATAAATAAGGCCTTTACGAGCAATATATGGATGAACAATATGGTTTTAATTTTAACTTTATTACATAAAAATTGTGGGACGTTTCGACACTCTACTTGTGTCTCCTCAGCCACTCAAAAAATTAACAATATGGCGCCTGGCGCAAGATCAATCATACCTCATGGTTTGATTAATACAACGTACATATGGCATCCATCACCTCTATCAACAGTCGCAAATGTGCTCCTCATGTGGTCCATTGGCTTTGAATTTTAAGTGAAGTCATTGTGTTTACACATATGAAATCGAACGTCATGTTGGTAAAATTTGTTTGTATCGCAATGCATAGTCAGTTATTATCTGTCAATATTTTACAACATTACTATTATATATAAACCAATTGGTTGGACAGAAAAGTATTGTCTTATTATTATATTTGGGCATTCTTATATACGGACGCTCCTGAGACAAAACGTCGCGCTCCTTAGTTACGCGTGTCTGGTGACTCGTCGCTAACGCACGAGCGGTGAGTGGGGGGCAATAGGCGTGAGCCACGGAATCGGCCCGAAAAGGACAATTATCTCCGAGCACTGCGTTAGAAGAACAAGGACAGCATGCGATTGTCGCTCCTTGTCTAGATTTATCTCTCAACGATCGCATCCGTTAAACTCTAACGGTTCCGGCATAAATTAACAGTTACGGCCTGCATAAATCAGCCTTTAGGGCCGTGGCACATAGAAAAACTTAAGCAGTAAGTGCCGGTCTACAATAGGTGATTTAAGATTTAGCCTCTGTTTTAAGAGAAAAATTACACCGATCCTAGCCTCAAGCTCTAAGCTTTAAAAGATGGGAGTTGGCCAACTCGCTTAGGGCTTAGAGATTAGGACTTAAGGCAGCGCGAAAAATGTTTAAGGCCGAAAATACGTCACAGTTTAGAGGTTAAGTCATAAGGCTTTAGGGCTTAAATCGCCTATTGTAGACCGGCACTAAAGCCTATAGGCTATCACACATAAATTGGCATAGCTGCATATGCATAGCATAAGACCGTCTGGACCAATGAGCGTGCTATGTAAATCAATATGGCGATTTTATTTCGATGCTCATTGGTCCAGACGGTCGTAAGGAAATGGACCAATCAATTTCCTTATGCTTATGATTATGCGCTTATGCAAAAGTGTGTGCTCCTTGTTTTACGTCTTAAGTCTTAGGGTGCAAACCAATGGCAGCGGAAAAGCGTAACGCGGAACAAGAGAGGACCAATCGTGAGCGTAGCGAAAACTGCAGAACGCTCACGATTGGTCATGCTCTCGTTCCGCGTTACGCTATTTCGCTGCATGGGTTTGCACCCTTACTGCTTAAGTTTTTTTATGTGCCACGGCCCTTAGGCCGGTATTCATAGTCAATTCTTATATTTAAGACCGTCTTAAGCACAATCTTAAGATGTCCTAAACCAATCACAGAGCCGTATTAGCATCTTAAGACATTACTTAAGACGGTCTTGAAATAAGAACTGACTATGAATACCGGCCTTAAGTTTACTGCTTAAGTTTTTTTATGTGCCGGACCCTTAAGCCCGTATCAGACTACGCATTAAAAATTGAAGATTGAATATTAAAGATTGGAATTTGACTAATCAGAACAAAAGGAGCTAAAATTTCTTTATCCTGATTGGTCAAATTTCAATCTTGAATTTTCAATCTCAATCTTCAATGCGTAGTCTGATACAGGGTTTAGGACCACCGCACAAACTTTTCCGTAATGTATTACGTTACGTTAAGAACTGATTCTAAACCTAAACTCGTACGTAATCTTAAACTTCAGTCAACGCACAGAGAAAATCGTAACGTAACAAAAGCATACTACGTTACGATTTTGTTTGTGCGTTGACTGAAGTTTAA
>NW_021851238.1:2420696-2422902 GCF_003651465.1 Formica exsecta
ATCTAAGACAGGCCACCCGAATAACTCCCACAGTTTTGGAGATAGGAGAAAATGTTTGAAATAAAAGTTGTATGGTATCGAGGGGGAAATATTGTGGAAGCGAACATTTTTTTTTAGGGGGAGGCGCTTAGGAGATTTGAAGGTCATCTTCATTTCTTTAAATGGAACCACCCTAATTTTTTTATACAAATCGATTCCTCGCAATATTTGGCACAAAAAACTATAAAGGTAAGATGGCCAAAAAGTGAATAGTTTACAAAATATTTTGTACTTTATTTTGATATAATTTTACATAAACTATAAACCCTGTCTTAGATGCCTCACCCTATATATATATACAGGGTGTTCAGCGTAACGGTCCGCACGAATTTTGAAACCTTTCTGACAGTTTAAAAAAAAGTTCACATAGAGAAAATTAATCTGTTTTACGCAAGCTATCATGTGCAATAAAAAAATTTCGAGAAAAAATTTTTTTTTATAAAAAGATCAATGTCACCTTGAATTTTTTAAATGGCACCATGCAATTTTTTTTTCAAAATATTGTTGGGGTCTCCAAGACGAATTCAACGCACTATAATAAGTGGCACTTTTATTAATATTTAATATCAAGTTTGCAGCATTATTTTAAATAGCTGCACTTATAAGCTCTGACTAAAAATGTAAACATAAACATTGAACATATCCCGACTTTCAATGTTTATGTTTACATTCCAATGTTTTGAACTTTCATTGCTCATCGTTCATTGCTTATCGCGTCCAATGTGCGAGAGCCATTAGGTGATATTACATTTGTCGTACGATAAACTTTTTAAGCGCATTACAAGTAACGCGTTACTTCCCAACCCTGATAAAATGTAATATATGTTATATATTACTAGCACAACACAACGCGCGCGCCATTTATTCTTTTTCATTAAACATTTTTAACGATATATACACAAAATAACTGTCAAAATATGCAATGACAGTCGCTCACGAAGTAAGCGCAATGACAGAACCAATCAGCATCGCGGAAAAGAGGCAACAATACACTTCGAGACTTTCGAGTATCGACTAATATGCCTCTTCTAGATAGGGACTAGAACAACACAGGCAAGCGCTGTGCGTGCGCTTTTATTTATGGACATTTTCCAATTTTTTTAACTTTTCTTTCCTAACTTTAACTTTTTCTTTCACAAATTGTCAAACTGTCAAAATTCGCATGATTTGACAGTTGCAAATAACATGAATGAAGCAAGTCGCAGCGCACAAGCGAGACAGCCAATCAGTATCGCGGAAAAGAGGCTTCAACGCTTCGATATATTCGAGTTCGAGGTTTCATGCCTTTTTTAAAAAGGGACTAGCACGCAGCGCGTGCTACGCGCGCGCCTTCTTTATCCATTGCCAGTACACATTAAAGCGCACGCCATTTATTCTTTTTCCATTAAACATTTTTAATGATATATACACAAAATCATATACGTTACAAAATAAACCAATATAACTGACTAATATCATAGATATTATTACCTAATATCATATTCTTCCTCTTTCTTTTTCCTCCGGTCTCTCTTCCTCCCTCTCTCACTCTCCCTTTCTCTACCCCATAGACATAGTATATCTAGACCGAGCGTTTGCCTTTATTTAAGGAGTGACAAACATACAACATACAACTAACATAAATATAATGATGGCCATTCATAGAATATAACCAAACTGAGTCCAACATCTCTACCATCTATGGCTTGTGACGTTATAAATTAGACCAATGGGCATTTAATATTAGACCACTTTCATTGGGCTATTTATGAACGGTTATTCGTGATTGGTGTGTACTTCAAATTTTGGATAGATTCAAAAATATATACCAATCACGAATCATGAACAGCTCAATGATATTAAATGCACAATACACCCACTGGCCGCGTTCAGCAGAGAAAACCGCTTAGTAGCAATCGAATATGATTGGTTCTTACTTTTAGAACCAATGAATCAACGTCAAGTGTTGACAAGACGATAACTGAGCGCTTTCTCTGCTGAACGCGGCCAATGTTTTGACTGCTTATTATTTTGATTAGAGTCCGGTCGGAGAACTTCCGGTGCGCAAGCTATTCTGTGATATACGTATTATTCGTCAATCCGTGAATTTTCAAAGATTATTTCCTTTGAATTGAATGCAATTTTTTTTTCAAAATATTGTTGGGGTCTCCAAGACGAATTCAACGCA
>NW_021851239.1:0-957 GCF_003651465.1 Formica exsecta
TCGACCCCGCCGGGAGTTCTCGGCCCCTCGCTAGCTTTCCGTCCATCACGTGTATCGGCATTATTCTAGTGACAGGGAGTTTTCTGCCACCGACGGGATTCCTCGTCGGCCGATACATTCCCGATTCCGCCACCCGCGATCCAGATACGCGAATTCCAGCCGACAATTACGCGTACAAACAGACCGGTAGCTGCCGCCATTAACGCGCCCCCGCGCCATTATTACGGGCACGATAAGTCCCGCACCGAGGGCCGACCTGCGCCCTACCGCGACACCGATCGACAGCCGAAATCGATACCCGCGTCAAAGGACCGCCCACCGCCCACCGACGCGGCCGCAAGGGACCACCCGACAGCTAACGGCTCCTGCCGGATTTACGCTGCGCGATTAATAATCGATACGCGACCGAACACCCGAAACAGCGAACCGCGCTGCGCACGATCGCGGTGCATTGTATGCACCCTCCGCCTTTATACATACTCGCATACCGATAGTATACATACTCGCACACATACATTGCGTAACCGCACACACACACATTGTACACTCGCTCACCAACTTTATACGTGCTCGCATACAAGACATCATCCGTTCTCACACTCGCCACTCGTCTCGCGCACACATACACTCACACCTCTCGTACACCTACACATACACTCACGCTGTACTACCATACATTTATACGAAATAAATTACATTTTACCAAACATCACAACGCATTCGTGTCTCGATACCGCTTTCCCGAACCCAGGATCCCGACCGAGTTATCCGTCGCCCGCCTCGCGAAAGCGGCTTGTTACAACATATTAATGAATTATAATTTATTTATTCGTGACAAAATTTTTTTTTGAGTTTTCTATGCCAATGTGTTTAGAATGTTCCAAAACGTCGAAAAATCATATTCCTAAAAAATGTCTGTATGTGTGTGTGTATGTATGTATGTGTGTATGTGTGTAT
>NW_021851239.1:1436-5579 GCF_003651465.1 Formica exsecta
TCGGTACTGAATTTGGTGAGTATCGGTGAAAGGGTTTATTTTTTACAAAATTTTGAATTTTTTAAGAAATGTCTGTACACGCTGTAACTTTCAGAAAATTTGAGATATTGGATTAAATTTTTTTACATGAATAGAGTATTATTAATGGATGTTTGATATTTTTATTTATTGATTCATGTATTTATTTACTAATTTTTGTGTCTATTTATTTATCTATCTATTTATGATACATACTTTGCGTTATTCGTCTCTCCTTTCTGTTTCTCCCTCTTCTCTCTCTCTCTCTCTCTCTCTCTCTCTCTCTCTCTCTCTCTCTCTCTCTCTCTCTCTCTCTCTCTCTCTCTCTCTCTCTCTCTCTCTCTCTCTCTCTCTCTCTCTCTCTCTCTCTCTCTCTCTCTCTCTCTCTCTCTCTCTCTCTCTCTCTCTCTCTCTCTCTCTCTCTCTCTCTCTCTCTCTCTCTCTCTCTCTCTCTCTCTCTCTCTCTCTCTCTCTCTCTCTCTCTCTCTCTCTCTCTCTCTCTCTCTCTCTCTCTCTCTCTCTCTCTCTCTCTCTCTCTCTCTCTCTCTCTCTCTCTCTCTCTCTCTCTCTCTCTCTCTCTCTCTCTCTCTCTCTCTCTCTCTCTCTCTCTCTCTCTCTCTCTCTCTCTCTCTCTCTCTCTCTCTCTCTCTCTCTCTCTCTCTCTCTCTCTCTCTCTCTCTCTCTCTCTCTCTCTCTCTCTCTCTCTCTCTCTCTCTCTCTCTCTCTCTCTCTCTCTCTCTCTCTCTCTCTCTCTCTCTCTCTCTCTCTCTCTCTCTCTCTCTCTCTCTCTCTCTCTCTCTCTCTCTCTCTCTCTCTCTCTCTCTCTCTCTCTCTCTCTCTCTCTCTCTCTCTCTCTCTCTCTCTCTCTCTTTCTTCGTCTTTCTTTAACTTTAAATAAAATATTTAAATGATTATTGACTATTATAATATTCAATCATTTAAAAAATTTATTAAATAATTTAATAATATTTAATATTAAAATTTAATTTAATAATATTAAATAATGTTTAATAATATTTTAAAATATTTAATAAATTGTAACATTATATATAATATTCAACGATATATATTTATTTATATTATTACCTGATATTATATTCCTTCTTCTTTGTTTCTTCTGTCTATCTCTTTTTCCATGTCTTTTGCTTATTGTTCCTCCTCTTTTTAATGTCTACACGCTGTAACTTTCAGAAAATTTGAGATATCGGATTAAATTTTTTTACATGAGTGGAGTATTATTAAAGGATGTTTGATATTGAATTTAGTGAGGCTCGGTGAAAGAATTCATTTTTTATAAAATTTGGAATTTTTTGAGAAATGTTTGGACACATCCTATATATATTTATCGTGTTATCTTTTTGTTATAATAAAGTTAATTAAGTGTTTCTTAAATGAGTTTATATATTTCTAAAAATGTATAATCTATAACGTAAATGTATAATCTAGAGAGAGATGTGTATTTATTTAGCATTTTGCTACTTCATACATATACAGAAACCATATAACAATATCATACTATAACAATATCAAAATAAACAAGTTCGTAACAATAGTTGTTACACATCCACTGATTCAATCATCCACATTTATTGTTTCTTTCTCTTATATATTTTGCTAGCTTTGATTTGAAATGTTCTATTTTCCTCATATTTTGTATTTCTACTGGGATATCATTGAACATTTGGAATCCCTGGTACGTCAAACTCTTGTGTGCTGTTAATGTTCGTGTCCTTTCTATTGCTATATTTGCATTGCTCCTAGTGTCATAGTCATGTCTCTCATTAATTTTTCTTATTTCGTCTGATAGATATTTTGGCACCATGCCATTTCTCATCATATAAACTAGTATACATACATTATATTCCATTCTTTGTCTCACATTCATAAAACATAACGCTTCTAACATAGACTTAATCGCTGTATATCTATTTACATTCAATATTATACGCATTGCACGATTTTGCATTTTCTGTAGCATATCCATCAATCCTTCATTAAAATTTAACATTATACTACTACAATATTCGTAATGTGGGGTAATTATAGTTTTATATATTAACACTTTTACATAGCTACTTATATCATTTCTTATTCGACCTAAAAAACCTATTTTCTTCCCTATTTTTTTGCGATGTACCATGCATGCCTCTCAAAGGTTAAATGCTTATCTATCATTATGCCCAAATATTTTGTAAGTTGTACTTCTGCAACTGGTTCATTTCCTATATATATATTACGGTTGGTTCTTGAATTTACTTTTCTAGGATCACAGATGGTCATGAATACTGTTTTTTTAATATTAATTTTTAACGAATTTTTGTTTAACCATTCTGTCAGTACAGTTAATATTTTATTTAAAGTTTGTATTATAAAATCCATTATATCACTATACACATATTATCATATCATATTTATCATCTGCAAAGAGTCTAAACTTACATTTTCTACCCCTATATACTTTACTCATATCATTAATATACAAAATGAATAATAGCGGTCCCAATATGGAACCCTATGGTACCCCTGTTTTTATTTCAAGTTTTCGAGATAATACATCCCCAAACTTGACTTGTTGAGTTCTATTTTCGAGATATGATTTGAATCATTTCAGGACCGTCCCTCCTATACCGTACATTTTCAATTTTTTTATTAACTCTTTGCGGTCTATAGTTTCAAATGCTCTTTTAAAATCTATAAACACTACTCCTATTTTTTCACTTTTATCTATTCTTTGTCTCCATTCTATAAGTGTTTTTTGTAATGTTGTTTCACATGAGTGTCCGGATCTGAAACCTGATTGCTCTGCAATTAAAATATCATTTTTATCAATATATTCGAGCAGTTGGTTTTTCACTATTTGTTCTAAAATTTTCTCATATACTGGTAATGTGTTTATTGGCCTATAATCTTCAGCTTTGTAGCTGCCAATCACTTTTGGAATCGGTGTAATTACTGAGTTTTTCCAATTTTCCGGTACTTTTCCTTCTTGTAATGATCTATTCATTAAGCTAATTATCGGGTCTTTCGTTGCACTCCATGTCATTTTAATTATTTCTGTTGTGACTTCGTCTCCCCTTCCTTTCTGTATGTCCAATTCATTTATTATTTTATCTTGTTCTGTAGTTATTTCTTGGAACTTGTTCATTTCACTTTTGCACACTTTTTCATATTCAATTTGTGTATTTTCCACTTTTTCTATTTCATTCACAATATTGATTATACTATCTATGAAAAATCTATTAAATCTATCCGCAATTATCTCCGTATCTGTGTAACTGACTCCATCAAATTCAACGCTTTTGAATTCCGCTTTCATTTTCTTAGTTCCTATTATCTCTTTCAACGATTTCCACATTTCCTTCGATTTATTCTTCTTATCATCTATGTTTTTTTCATAGTAATTTCTCTTCTTCTCCCTGATTTTAGCCACTACTGCATTTCTGCATCTCTTGAACTCTTTCCAGTCTTCTTCTACTTTTGACTGTGCTGCCATCTTATATGCCCAATCTCTATCCCTTAACATTCCTCTTACTTCCTTGTCTATCCATTTTTTATTTTCCTATCTTACGGGCAAAACTTTTCTTCTTTTTGGCGCGATCTCGTCTACTGCTTCCATTATACCGTTTATTTCACTAATCGACAATGAATCTACATCATTATTACAGTTACTATTGTCTTTCAATTTGTCATTTAATAAATTTCTAAATCGTTCCTGATTAAAATTACTGTAGTCTCTTTTATAATATATAATAGCTTCCTCGTTTTGTTTTTCGTTTATTATATTAACGTTGACTTTCACTATATTGTGATCTGTAATTTTTGGTGTTTGTAGCACATCGACCTCAACAAAAAAATTTGAAAATACTAAGTCTATAATAGTCTTTGATTCCCTTTCACACCTCGTCGGCATTTGCACGTATTGCTTCATTCCCATACTTCCCATTTTTCTACTAAGCCTTTCCGTGTAATGATTTTTTTTGCTTACATCAATATTAATGTCCCCTAATATGATTACGTGTCCTTTATTAACTAGCCTTTCACATTGATCAACAATCAACTCAATAAATTTACCATCACTTGTACTTGGTGAGTGGTACGTATTCCCGATTATTATATCCTCACTCT
>NW_021851239.1:5690-8682 GCF_003651465.1 Formica exsecta
TCTTTCCCATGCTAACTTGTATTACATTCAACCCCATAACTTGTTTATTATCACTATCAATATCCTTTATATTTTCTATTATTCTATAATTCATCTCTTTTTTTATGTAAGTTAAGACTCCCCCTGTTCGACGATTTTTTGTATTTGTTCTAACTATATTATAATTCCTAATACTAATTTCTATATCACTTACTTCTTCGTGTACATGAGTTTCCGTTAAACATAAAATTCTTGGTCTGATTTTATTCGTTAATTTTTCAATTTCATCTTTATGTACTAGAAAACCCTGTGTATTTAACAATAATATGTCTGTTTTCGTTAAGATTCGTTGTTTATCTTTTCCCTTTTCTTGTTTATAGTGATCTAATTGCTAGCTATCACAATATATAATACTTTTCTGTGCTTTGTTAATTATTCTTTTATACGACTCACATTCTCTATCCGTTACTTCATGATTAACATCTATCCCTGTTAATTTAAACTCTTTAACCATCGAGATACAGTTGGCACATTTTTTGGCTTGCGATTGACATTTTTTTTCATCATGATTACCCGCGCATTTCCTACATGTTACATTGTTTTTACACTCCTGAGCATAATGACTATATCCCCAACATTTATAACACCTCATCACACTAACATAGTCGAATACTCTACATTTTTTCCATCCTATTTTTAACTTTTGTAGTTCTATTATTGTTTTATGCGTTTTTGGATCTGTTTCTAATATCATGACCCCCTCTTTTCCATTCTTTTGTATCTTTTTTATTACTTTAACTGTCATGTTCTCGTTATTTACGTCCAATTCATTTTGCTTAACTATCTTTTTAATGAAATCCGTTTCCTCAATCTCATTTAAATTTTCTTCTATATCAATTATTTTAATTTTAGGCAGTTTTTTATTTACAGTTTTAATTTTGTATTGATCACCAATTTGTTTTTTTAATTCTGCGGTCAATTTATCTTTATCGCTATTTTTTTCACATTCTACAATAATAGCTCCCCTTTGGCCGTTTCGTACACCATTTACACTGATTCCTAAGCTCATTACGTCTACCTTATTTTTAACTTGATCTAAAGTCTTTTCATTTGATTGCACTTTTATTGGCTCAACTACAACTCTTTCTACTTTTACTTTTCTAGCTTTCTGCGCATATGATTCTACCTTATTTTTTTCTTTGTTATTTGTATTTTTATTCCTAAATTCTACTTTGTTTTGCACGTGACTTTTTGATTGCATTATTTGTTTTAGCATCGTTTTTATATTTTTAATCTGCTCTTTTATTACTCTATTTTGATTTTCTACCTCTCTTGCAATAACATTCTTAATCTCACTAACTATTTCAGCTTTACATTCGCTTACTTGATGTATTATTACCTCTTTCATATTGTATGCGTTTATTTCGTCCCTATCCTTATTAATATCTACAAGTTTATTTAATATTTCATTCAATTTATCATCTATATCTAACTCACAGCCCTCACCTAACTCTCTTATCGACTTTTTGCCAATTTTTTCATTACTTATTAATTTCGCACTCGTTGCTACCTTTGTACTACTGTTAATAGACTCATTTGCCCTCTCTCTAATCACTCCATTACATTTAATAAGTTCATTATTATCGTTGTACGCTTTATGCATATTTGCGCAACTCTTATGAAAGTCTTTCATACATCTTTGACACTCGTATACTGCTGTTACCATAGATTTCCGACACAGTTTACATTTAGTTCGCTCTACATCAACTTCCATTTTCTCACAACAACACTACAATCCAAACACTCCAAACGCTGCACAACACCGCTCCTTGACGCTGCTTACAATGTCGGACTATTGAGGTTATCTTCGCTTTCCTCTCACACTGCACTCAATTCCGTAGACTCGATATAGAATCTTATGCTTGTGCATTAGAAGAGCCTTCCCTGAATAGAGTATACTGAAACAAAACTCCCCGCAGGGCAGAATTTCCGCAGTTAAAGCTTTCCAACTATAACGATTATATAAAAATAAAGAAAGTGTGTAAATTAGAAAATAGCAAATTACTTCTTTATCTTTTTATTTCGTTCACAATACTTCCTCTATAAGGAAGCAAAAATTGAAGAAACCGCATGCTTAAAGCAGCTTAAGCTTTGTAAAATAAAATGATGAGGAAGCAATGTGCAAATTTCTAATTTGCACAACTCTACTTGTCCTTTTTTTGCCTTCGCTCTTTCTTTCTCTTTTTTTCTCTCTCTCTTAAAATTAAATAAATTAGATAACATTAATAATTTTTAATAATATTAAACAATATATTTAATAATACTGAACAATATTATTACTTGATATAATATTTACTCTCCTTTTTTTTCCTTCCATCTCTTCTTCTCACTCTTCCTCTCTTTTGCTTATATTTCCTCTTCTTTAATTTTAAATCTTTTTCTCTCTCTTTCTCTACTGCTTATTCTTCCTCTTCTTTAAACAATATATTTAATAATACTAAACAATATTATTACTTGATATTATATTTATTCTCCTTCTTTTTTCCTTCTGTCTCTACCTGATAAAATATTTATTCTCCTTTTTTTCTTCTATCTGGTTCTCTCTTCCCCCACTCTTTTGCTTATACTTTTTTTTCTTCAATTTTAACTCTTTCTCTCTCTCTCTCTCTATCTCTCTTAAAATTAAATTAAATAGATAATATTAATAATTTTTAATAATGTTTCTTAATAATATTTAACAATATATTTAATAATACTAAACAATATTACCACCTGATATTATATTTATTCTCCTTTTTTTCCTTCTGTCTCTTTCTCTCTCCCTCCCAATTCGTTACGTATATACATATTATTGAATTATAATTTATTTATTCGTGACAAATTTTTTTTTCGAGTTTTCTATGTCAATGTGTTTAGAATGTTCCAAAACGTCGAAAAATCATATTCCTAAAAAATGTCTGTATGCATGTATGTATGTATGTATGTGTGTATGTGTGTATGTGTGTATGATGTA
>NW_021851239.1:11912-13560 GCF_003651465.1 Formica exsecta
GAAAATTTGAGATATCGGATTAAATTTTTTTAGATGGATAAAGTATTATTAAAGGATGGTTGATACTGAATTTGGTGATTATCGGTGAAAGGGTTTATTTTTTATAAAATTTTGAATTTTTTGAGAAATGTCTGTACACGTTGTAACTTTCGCAAATTTTGAGATATCAGATTAAATTTTTTTAGATGGATAAAGTATTATTAAAGGATGGTTGATACTGAATTTGGTGATTATCGGTGAAAGGGTTTATTTTTTATAAAATTTTGAATTTTTTGAAAAATGTCTGTACACGCTGTAACTTTCGGAAAATTTGAGATATCGGATTAAATTTTTTTACATTGATAGAGTATTATTAAAGGATGGTTGATACTGAATATGGTGATTATCGGTGAAAGGGTTTATTTTTTATAAAATTTTGAATTTTTTGAAAAATGTCTGTACACGCTGTAACTTTCGGAAAATTTGAGATATCGGATTAAATTTTTTTACATTGATAGAGTATTATTAAAGGATGGTTGATACTGAATATGGTGATTATCGGTGAAAGGGTTTATTTTTTATAAAATTTTGAATTTTTTGAGAAATGTTTGTACACATCCTATATATATTTATCGTGTTATCTTTTTGTTATAATAAAGTTAATTAAGTATTTCTTAAATAAGTTTACATATTTCTAAAAATGTATAATCTATAACGTAAATGTATAATCTATAACGACTATATAAAAATAAAAAAGTGTGTAAATTAGAAAATAGCATATTACTTTTTTATCTTTTTATTTCGTTCACAATACTTCCTCTATAAGGAAGCAAAAATTGAAGAAACCGCATAAAGCTTAAAGCAGCTTAAGCTTTGTAAAATAAAATGATGAGGAAGCAATGTGCAAATTTCTAATTTGCACAACTCTACTTGTCTTTCTTTTGCCTTCGCTCTTTCTTTCTCTTTTTCTCTCTCTTTCTTAAAATTAAATAAATTAGATAACATTAATAATTTTTAATAATATTTCTTAATAATATTAAACAATATATTTAATAATACTGAACAATATTATTACTTGATATAATATTTACCCTCCTTTCTTTTTCCTTCTGTCTCTTCCTCTCACTCTTCCTCTCTTTTGCTTATACTTCCTCTTCTTTAATTTTAACTCTTTCTCTCTTTTTCCCTCTCTATCTTTCCCTCTCCCTCTCAGTCTTTTGCTTATTTTTCCTCTTCTTTAATTTTAAAACTATACTGTTTTGCCTTCGCTCTTTCTTTCTCTTTCTCTCATTCTCTCTCTTAAAATTAAATAAATGAAATAATATTAATAATTTTTAATAATATTTCTTGATAATATTATTTGATATTATATTTATTCTCCTTCTTTTTTCTTTCTGTCTCTTTCTCTCACTTTTCCTCTCTTTTGCTTATACTTCCTCTTCTTTAATTTTAACTCTCTCTCTCTCTCTCTCTCTCTCTCTCTTTCTTTTATTCGTTTTCGTATACCCCACGTGGCTGCTGCGCGTTCTCTCTATCCACTTCCTTCCTTCTACCACCATTCAGCTCGAGAAGCAATCGCTGGAGCAATCCCGACTTCTTATTGATTGCGGCTCGGGGAACTCGTGCGTGTAAGGCGCTCAGACTTCGGTCGAACGTACGCTATCCCGAT
>NW_021851239.1:14233-15632 GCF_003651465.1 Formica exsecta
CTCACTCACTCGACCACATTCGATTCACATCATCGAACATCAATCAAACATGCAATTTTAAATATACTTTAAATATATTTTCCAAATCCAAGAATAAATATCAATGAATATTTACTAACCCCACTCACGATAAATTTTTGATAATATTTCTTAATAATATTTAACAATATATTTAATAATACTGAACAATATTATTACCTGATATTATGATAATTCTTCTTTTTTTTCTTTCTGTCTCTTTATCTCTCTCTCTCTCTCCCTCCCTTTTGCTTATACTTCTTTCATTTTAACTCTCTCTCTCTCTCTCTCTCTCCCTCCTTCTCTCTTTCTCTTTTATTCATCTTTCCTTCTTCCTCTTTCTCTTTATATTAATTAAATATATTTAACTTTGTTTTCTTTAACTCTATTTTCTTTAACTGTCAAACTGTCAAAAGACATAAACTGTCAAACTGTCAAACGACACGAGTGAAGCAAGCGTAAATACAACAAGCTCGCCGCGCAACTCGACAACCCGACAACCACGGGGTAAAATGGCAACAATACGTGCGATGCATATCGACTCAAAACGCACACTTCTCGGTACAAATGACTTTTTTAATTATGGACTAGCACGCAGCGCGCGCTACGCGCGCGCCGGCCGTATCCATGCTACGCGCGCGCCTTTCATATCCATCACCAGTACACTAAAGCGCGCGCTTCGCGCGCGCCATTTATTCTTTTTCATTTAAACATTTTTAATGATATATACACAAAATCATATACGTCACAAAATAAACCAATATAACTGCCTAATATCATAAATATTATTACCTAATATCATATTTTTCCTCTTTCTTTTTTCCTCTGGTCTCTCTTTCTCTCTCTCTTTTCCACCTCCCTCTCTCACTCTCCCTCAACAGCTCTCTCCCCCTCCTCACTCCCTCTCACAGAACTCTCCTTTCTCTCTCTCTCTCTCTCTCTCTTGCTTATTCTTCTTCTTCCTTAATTTTAAATAAACTATCCTTTCTTTGCCTTTGCTTTTTCTTTCCTTGACCTTGACATATGTTGTCAAAGTCACTGTCCTGAGCATCCTCCAAAGTGTTTTAAGCGTCGCTCGTTGTTTATTAAAAAGTTATTAACAAAAAAAGTTTACTAAATAAAACGTAAATGGGTAAATGTTTACCTATACACACCTTATCCCATATGACTTCCGGTTGACCTTGATGTCGACCTTGACCTCTAAGAAGGTCAAGGTCATTGACCTTTCCCGTCACTAGGTTAGTAAAAAGTTCTGACTACTTAAACAAGATTTATAATTATATGATTTCACATGAATTTGCAACTTTCTGCACGAAGCAAGGTCTAGTTTTAAATCAGAAATAGGTTTGGGTTAGGTTATATCTTCCGGAAGTGGAGCCCC
>NW_021851239.1:16901-17625 GCF_003651465.1 Formica exsecta
GTTTTAAGCGTCGCTCGTTGTTTATTAAAAAGTTATTAACAAAAAAGTTTACTAAATAAAATGTAAATGGGTAAATGTTTACCTTTACACACCCTATCCCATATGACTTCCGGTTGACCTTGATGTCGACCTTGACCTCTAAGAAGGTCAAGGTCATTGACCTTTCCCGTCACTAGGTTAGTAAAAAGTTCTGACTACTTAAACAAGATTTATAATTATATGATTTCACATGAATTTGCAACTGTCTAAATATAAGTCGAAATAGGTTTGGGTTAAGTTATATCTTCCGGAAGTGGAGCCCCCCCGTAGAGGGGGCGGAACCCACTGCGTTCACGCATACACTTTCCCATCCACACAACAATCGTGGGATGGACTTCGCTTCGCGTTGTAAAATATATGCGTGGACATAGTAGGTTCCGAAAGATATAATCTAACCAAACCTATTCCTGATTTAAAACTAAAATTTGGTTTGGGTTAAGCTATATCTTTCGGAAGTGGAGCCCTCCATAGGGGGGGGGGGGCCCTACTGCGTCCACGTATATACTTTACAACGCGAAGCGAGGTCTACCCTACAATTCTTGTGTGGGTGGAAAAGTGTATGCATGGACGCAGTGGGTTCCGCCCCCCCCCTATGGGATGGCTCCACTTCCGGAAAATATAACCTAACTCAAACCAAATTTTAGTTTTAAATCAGAAATAGGTTTGGATTAGGTTATATCTTCCG
>NW_021851239.1:17951-35183 GCF_003651465.1 Formica exsecta
TTTTATGTAATGAATTTCTTTTATGATTCAACACTATATTTTAATATATATTTTTATATATAAAATAACAAGAAAAATATACTTTAATAATTATTTTTGTATTTAATTATTATTATTGACAATAATTTTATCGATAATATTTCATTATCAAGATGAATAAAATTATATTTTAATTAATAAACAATCATGATAGTTGATTATTTAGAAATGAAGCACGCGTATCAAATATGCTGTTGCGACGTAAAAACAGTGGGCCCACTACAAAGCATCGCCAAGCGAGGTTATCGAGACAAAAATTGCGCTCACGCCCTTTGTCACGCCGCTCGGACAAGAGAAGCGCTGCGTATGATGTACGCGAGCATCCGAAGTTCAGCTAACGGCCGCGGTCCGAAAACCAATCGGAGACACCCGTGCAAGGGTAATCCCCTTTTTTTGTGGGAACCTTCTAGATCCGAACAGCGTCGTGAAGTGTCTAGAAAGAAATCGTTCTTCGTAGCGTTAAGAAGCCGAGTCTTCAAGCGTTAAATATCGAGATCTCTTGTTACGAATAAAGTCGAAACTTTGTGAAATAGAGACCGAGACCTTACGAATTAGAGGCCGAGACCTCACGAAATAGAGGCCGAGACCTCACATTATAAGAATAGCGTCGACAATGTAAGTCATATACATCATATACATTAAATAAGCTATAAAACGAAAATAGTGTGTGAATTAATTCTCGCATACTTGCAACATATGGTGCCTCCTGTGAGGTCGTTTGCGGTGCAAACGCGAACGACTATTAAACGATTAGCGACCTGAACTATGGTGGCCATCGATTAATCATCAGCCAACAAGGAGAAAGGCGATCACGAATTCGGGAAGACGAGCTCACGCAGTGAGAGACAGGTTAACGGCAAGTACATTCCACGTATATATCAGGTTGTCGATTGAGCAATTTTTTCCATCCTTTACCTTTCCCGAACTACATCATGGCCGATCAAATTAAACTTCTCATTCAGACACGAACGTCGCTAAAGACGCAAATTACTAGCTTGAAAAATCTTGTCGAACGGGGACGGTATGATAAGACCGCGTTAAAATTACGCGTGACTCGCATTACGGAACTTTATCATGCGTACGAAGAATTTAATGACGAGCTCATATTGTTAGATCCGAACGATCATCATAAGGACGAGTTTGCGAACGTTCAAGAAAGATTTTATTCACTCGCAAGCAAGGTCGAAGACATAGTAAACTCTACCACATCGGCCGCGAACGCCAGTACTTCGAGCAACGTAACACAACCCAGCGGCTCTGGGGCCGCAGTGATTACAAAGCGGCGAGTAAAGTTACCAGAAGCAACTTTGCCTAATTTTGATGGTCGCTATGAGAATTGGTTGTCGTTTAAAAACACCTTTCTCGCCATGATAGATACACAAGCGAATCTATCCGAGGTAGAAAAATTACAATATCTAAAATCGGCATTGAACGGCTAATAAAGTAAAGATTTTGTCAATCGAAGGCTCAAATTATCACAAGGCGTGGGAATTGTTAAAACGTTCTTACGAAGTAAAGCGGATTTTAATTTCACGCCATCTTTCGTTGCTCTTAAACTTGCCCGTTTTAGAAAAGGAAACGACCGACGGTCTATCTAAACTTGCTGACGACGCACAGCAGCATGTCGCATCTTTGGCCGCGCTGGGAGTTAACGTAGGGAGTTACGAGTATTTCGTAGTAACGAAATACTCGTAAGCGTACTCGAGAGTAAATTACCAAAGAATACAGCTGAAAAATGGGAAGAAACGTTGGATCGAGACGAGTTTCCAAAAATCGACGATTTATATGAATTTTTGTACAGAACCACGGTTCGCGTGTCTAAGCGGATCCGAGAAACATCCAAACGAGACGATGATAAATTTGTACCTCCCTTTAAAAAAGGACGAATGTCTAATAAGGCATTCGTAGTTGACGTAACGAATAATTGCACGGCTTGTAAAAATAAACAACATCCGTTATTTAAATGCGCTAAATTCAAACAATTAACTGTACCTAAGCGTATTGAATTCGTGAGAAACGCGATGCTTTGTTTTAATTGTCTACGTTCTCATCGAGGTAAAACTGGCAATTATACTAATTGTACTATTTGTCAAAAATAACACAACACACTTTTACATCTCCACAAAAACACGGCCGTATCGGCAACGACCAACGCGACAGAACCAAAAGAAACGCAAACCGCATGACTAGAAGAGAGCGGCAATAAGGCGATGTGTCTTGCAGCGATTTCACCTACCTGTACCTATACCACAATTAATGACAACCACGACGATATTTGTACAAGATCGTGATCTCAATATGATTAAGTGCCGCGCATTGTTAGATACATGCGCTGCTGCCAATTTTATTTCGGAAAGACTCGCGAGACATTTGAAGCTCCCTATAACTTCATGCGCACTACCGGTCGGTGCAATTAACTCTATGAATACGGTATCAAAGGGTGTCATTCAAATCACCATTCAATCTCTGCACAACGAGTTTCGCAAGAATTTATTATGTTTATCGATTCCGATAATATCAGATTTAGTTCCATCTGAGATTTTCCCGCGACATTCCATCAAAATTCCGTCTAACATTAAATTAGCCGATCCGAAGTTTCATTTACCACATCCGATCGATTTATTAATCGGAGCCGGAACAACATTGTCGCTGTTCTCAATCGGTCAAATCGATCTGTCCCAAGAAAAGCACGATTTATATTTGCAAAAGACTCGCTTCGGCTGGATAGTCGCGGGCGGAATAGCATCGCGGAAGTATCCGAAAAATGTAACATGCCAATTATCTAGCTTGGAACAACAAATTGCTAAGTTTTGGACGATTGAGGAACTAACAACCGATACACCCAAATCTACTAAGGAACTCGAATGCGAAGCGCATTTTGCAAAAAACGTCACTCGCGATAACAGCGGCCGCTATATGGTACGATTACCATTTCGTAAGGGTGATAAACGCCTCGGTGATTCGCGAATCGTTGCACTCAAACGCCTGAACTCTCTCGAGCGAAAACTCGATTCGGACGCGATGTTAAAGACCGCTTATTCATAAACAATACAAGAATATTTAGACTTAAAACAGATGTCTCCGATAAATGATTCATCTGACGACGGGTTTTATATGCCACACCATGCAGTGGTCAAATCTTTGAGCCACACTACTAAAATTCGCGTGGTATTCGACGCGTCGGCGAAATCAAATACTGGCACAACTTTAAATGATATATTAACAGTAGGGCCGACTATTCAAGATACATTGTTCGCGCACTTGATTCGATTCCGCACATATAAATACGTTCTTACCGCGGATATAGAAAAAATGTATAGACATATATTGCTACACGAGGATGATCGAATATATCAACGCATACTTTGGCGTCAAAACAAGCAAATAAAGACTTTCCAACTTAATACTCTCACATTTGGCGTATCTTCATCACCTTATTTTGCCATACGAACGGTTCAAAAACTTGCCGATGATGAGCGCGACGCGTATCCTATTGCCGCCCGAGTTCTCAAAACACATTTATACGTGGACGATTTACTGATCGGTATGAATACTATCAGCGAAGCTCGTGTGTTACGGGACGACATAATTACATTACTTTCTCGGGGCGGTTTCAATATCCGACAATGGGCGTCAAACGACGAACGTATTATCAATGATTTGATTCCCGATGCGTTGAATTCGAATCTCATATTGGATAAAGACGATTCTTTAAAAACACTAAGCATAGCGTGGCGCGCGTATGACGACATACTACGTTATTCAGTACGTTCGATTGATCGCGTCGAAAGAATCACGAAACGAATTATTTTTTCAGAAATAGCTAAGATTTTCGACCCGTTAGGCATATTAGGCCCCATTATATTGCACGCTAAAAAATTAATGCAAAATTTATGCCGATGTAAATTAGATTGGGATGAATCTATTTTACCTAGTATACACACCGCGTGGACAGATTTCGCGACACAATTAGATTCACTTAAGGAATTATCTATTGATCGTCAAGTATTAATTCCGGATTATACCGATATTCAATTTCACGGATTCTGCGATGCGAGTAACGTGGGTTACGGTGCTTGCCTATACATTCGTTCGAACAATCGATACAACAACGTACGTTGTCGTCTACTTTGTGCTAAATCTCGAGTCGCGCCATTAAAACCTGTGACGATACCTCGGCTCGAACTATGCAGCGCACTTTTATTAGCCAAATTATATCGCGAAGTACATCGTGCGTTAAGACTCTCCCCCAACAAAACAGGACTGTGGAGCGACTCGACTATTGTACTACATTGGATTAAAACTTCGTACCCACCACTACAGGCGTAGTGGTTTAGGATGGACTACTCGAGGAGGCTTCCATTCATACTGGTGGTGAGTCAAGACTCATCGCTGAGCGGCTACGGGCGCCAATTTTCAATCGTTATGATTTGGACCGCTCTGGAGACGTGCTAGGGATTTCGTCTCTCCGTGACAATCGGCACTGCATCCATTGAGCGGAAAGCGAAAGACTCGGGTTCGATTCCCGATTCAGCCACTTGTACCTCGCATATTTTTTCAGACCCGCAAATGTTGTTTTCTAACAATTATTTGTCGGGCTGAGGAAGTGTGTAAACGCCCTACACAGACACGACAATGCCGCTGCCACGGAAGAGATGGATGCTTGGTTCGTGCCTCCTCCCGCCTTAAAATCCCCCCCTCGCTTCACTCTGCGGTGTACATCTGTGCCAGCGTAAGTGCTGGTAATCTGTCCACTAGATCCACCACGTGGTGACGGTGGAAGATCGTATTATTAATTGGGAGCAGAAGAGGGGGCTGCTTAGGCGTAGTGGTTTAGGATGGACTACTCGAGGAGGCTTCCATTCATACTGGTGACGAGTCAAGACTCATCGCTAAGCGGCTATGGGGGCCAATTTTCAATCGTTTAATATGATTAGACCGCTCTGGAGACGTGCTGGGGATTTCGTCTCTCCGTGACAATCGGCACTGCATCCATTGAGCGAGATTCCAACATCGCTCTGGAGTCGTATGTACTGTGTTAGAGTGGCGTAAGGTGCGAGGTCTGAATAGCTCAGTGGTAAGAGCAGTTGCCCGGAAAGCGAAAGACTCGGGTTCGATTCCCGATTCAGCCACTTGTACCTCGCATATTTTTTCAGACCCGCAAATGTTGTTTTCTAACAATTATTTGTCGGGCTGAGGAAGTGTGTAAACGCCCTACACAGACACGACAGTGCCGCTGCCACGGAAGAGATGGATGCTTGGTTCGTGCCTCCTCCCGCCTTAAATCCCCCCCTCGCTTCACTCTGCGGTGTACATCTGTGCCAGCGTAAGTGCTGGTAATCTGTCCACTAGATCCACCACGTGGTGACGGTGGAAGATCGTATTATTAATTGGGAGCAGAAGAGGGGGCTGCTTAGGCGTAGTGGTTTAGGATGGACTACTCGAGGAGGCTTCCATTCATACTGGTGGTGAGTCAAGACTCATCGCTGAGCGGCTACGGGCGCCAATTTTCAATCGTTATGATTTGGACCGCTCTGGAGACGTGCTGGGGATTTCGTCTCTCCGTGACAATCGGCACTGCATCCATTGAGCGGAAAGCGAAAGACTCGGGTTCGATTCCCGATTCAGCCACTTGTACCTCGCATATTTTTTCAGACCCGCAAATGTTGTTTTCTAACAATTATTTGTCGGGCTGAGGAAGTGTGTAAACGCCCTACACAGACACGACAGTGCCGCTGCCACGGAAGAGATGGATGCTTGGTTCGTGCCTCCTCCCGCCTTAAATCCCCCCCTCGCTTCACTCGTATAGTAAGTTTACGCTGTACTAATCCATTGTTTTTACAACGAAAGTCTGTTTACGACTTTTAAGCGTGGGCGAGAGGCAAAGCCTCTCCCCCTGCATCTCCACCCTCCCCCCGCAAAAAAAACTGACCAAATGCAAATCTAATTTTTATTCAAAAAATAGAAATTGGTTTGCGTTAGGTTAGAATTTTTCGGGGCGGGGATGCAGAGCCTCTCCTCCATGCATTCACTTTGCAATGATTGTAAACAAAACTTTTTCTAGTTAGAAAATGACAAATACATTAGTACGACGTACACAAACTTCATTCTTCCTATTATTTCATAATATATAAAGAAAAATATTAAGATGGTCAAATTTTAATTTGTTATATTTCCTAAACTAATGCCGTTCACCATTTGATTTTTGCGGAAAATTATTCAGAACAATCTCCCTTATATCATATCCAAGTGGCGATAAAATCGGTAAGATGTGATCTATTATGTATATTTACCAAATTTATATAATCAAATATAAATATAATAAAATATGTTTATATATCAGTTAAGCATGAGATACAATGGCAATGAGAGCACAGCGCATAAAAGTTTATTACAAACAAAATCTCAATTGTATCTCAATTGTATTGAATAGCTCAGTGGTAAGAGCAGTTGCCCGGAAAGCGAAAGACTCGGGTTCGATTCCCGATTCAGCCACTTGTACCTCGCATATTTTTTCAGACCCGCAAATGTTGTTTTCTAACAATTATTTGTCGGGCTGAGGAAGTGTGTAAACGCCCTACACAGACACGACAGTGCCGCTGCCACGGAAGAGATGGATGCTTGGTTCGTGCCTCCTCCCGCCTTAAATCCCCCCCTCGCTTCACTCTGCGGTGTACATCTGTGCCAGCGTAAGTGCTGGTAATCTGTCCACTAGATCCACCACGTGGTGACGGTGGAAGATCGTATTATTAATTGGGAGCAGAAGAGGGGGCTGCTTAGGCGTAGTGGTTTAGGATGGACTACTCGAGGAGGCTTCCATTCATACTGGTGGTGAGTCAAGACTCATCGCTGAGCGGCTACGGGCGCCAATTTTCAATCGTTATGATTTGGACCGTTCTGGAGACGTGCTGGGGATTTCGTCTCTCCGTGACAATCGGCACTGCATCCATTGAGCGAGATTCCAACATCGCTCTGGAGTCGTATGTACTGTGTTAGAGTGGCGTAAGGTGCGAGGTCTGAATAGCTCAGTGGTAAGAGCAGTTGCCCGGAAAGCGAAAGACTCGGGTTCGATTCCCGATTCAGCCACTTGTACCTCGCATATTTTTTCAGACCCGCAAATGTTGTTTTCTAACAATTATTTGTCGGGCTGAGGAAGTGTGTAAACGCCCTACACAGACACGACAGTGCCGCTGCCACGGAAGAGATGGATGCTTGGTTCGTGCCTCCTCCCGCCTTAAATCCCCCCCTCGCTTCACTCTGCGGTGTACATCTGTGCCAGCGTAAGTGCTGGTAATCTGTCCACTAGATCCACCACGTGGTGACGGTGGAAGATCGTATTATTAATTGGGAGCAGAAGAGGGGGCTGCTTAGGCGTAGTGGTTTAGGATGGACTACTCGAGGAGGCTTCCATTCATACTGGTGGTGAGTCAAGACTCATCGCTGAGCGGCTACGGGCGCCAATTTTCAATCGTTATGATTTGGACCGTTCTGGAGACGTGCTGGGGATTTCGTCTCTCCGTGACAATCGGCACTGCATCCATTGAGCGAGATTCCAACATCGCTCTGGAGTCGTATGTACTGTGTTAGAGTGGCGTAAGGTGCGAGGTCTGAATAGCTCAGTGGTAAGAGCAGTTGCCCGGAAAGCGAAAGACTCGGGTTCGATTCCCGATTCAGCCACTTGTACCTCGCATATTTTTTCAGACCCGCAAATGTTGTTTTCTAACAATTATTTGTCGGGCTGAGGAAGTGTGTAAACGCCCTACACAGACACGACAGTGCCGCTGCCACGGAAGAGATGGATGCTTGGTTCGTGCCTCCTCCCGCCTTAAATCCCCCCCTCGCTTCACTCTGCGGTGTACATCTGTGCCAGCGTAAGTGCTGGTAATCTGTCCACTAGATCCACCACGTGGTGACGGTGGAAGATCGTATTATTAATTGGGAGCAGAAGAGGGGGCTGCTTAGGCGTAGTGGTTTAGGATGGACTACTCGAGGAGGCTTCCATTCATACTGGTGGTGAGTCAAGACTCATCGCTGAGCGGCTACGGGCGCCAATTTTCAATCGTTATGATTTGGACCGCTCTGGAGACGTGCTGGGGATTTCGTCTCTCCGTGACAATCGGCACTGCATCCATTGAGCGAGATTCCAACATCGCTCTGGAGTCGTATGTACTGTGTTAGAGTGGCGTAAGGTGCGAGGTCTGAATAGCTCAGTGGTAAGAGCAGTTGCCCGGAAAGCGAAAGACTCGGGTTCGATTCCCGATTCAGCCACTTGTACCTCGCATATTTTTTCAGACCCGCAAATGTTGTTTTCTAACAATTATTTGTCGGGCTGAGGAAGTGTGTAAACGCCCTACACAGACACGACAGTGCCGCTGCCACGGAAGAGATGGATGCTTGGTTCGTGCCTCCTCCCGCCTTAAATCCCCCCCTCGCTTCACTCCCAGCTTCTGCTCCCAATTAATAATACGATCTTCCACCGTCACCACGTGGTGGATCTAGTGGACAGATTACCAGCACTTACGCTGGCACAGATGTACACCGCAGAGTGAAGCGAGGGGGGGATTTAAGGCGGGAGGAGGCACGAACCAAGCATCCATCTCTTCCGTGGCAGCGGCACTGTCGTGTCTGTGTAGGGCGTTTACACACTTCCTCAGCCCGACAAATAATTGTTAGAAAACAACATTTGCGGGTCTGAAAAAATATGCGAGGTACAAGTGGCTGAATCGGGAATCGAACCCGAGTCTTTCGCTTTCCGGGCAACTGCTCTTACCACTGAGCTATTCAGACCTCGCACCTTACGCCACCTAACCTAACCTCACCTTTTAAAAACGTATGTGTCTCACCGCGTTGCTCAAATTCAAGAAATTACTGATTTGCAAGTTTGGCGACATATTAAATCGGAAGATAACCCGGCTGACGCGCTATCGAGGGGTCAATTACCGAACGCTTTTCTCAACAATCAGTCATGGTTCTCAGGACCATCATGGCTGACTAATGAGGAAAGCGAATGGCCCGATGGAAGCATAAAATTAAACGAAATACCAGAATTAAGAAAAAAACACGTGTTTTGCGACGATTTCTAACGATTGCAGCATCTTTGAAAAATATTCTTCATATTCACGATTATTGAGAGTTATCGCGATGTGCCTGCGTTTTCGAATAAAGAATACATATCGCGGACAGTTGTGCATAAAAGAGATAGACGAAGCGGGAACTAGAATAATAAAAATCATCCAAGCTTCTTACTTTTCGCGCAAACGGAACGAACTTACAAATAAACGTTCAATAAATAAGAGTAACATTGCCGCATTGAACCCGTTTATTGATGAAAATGTGTTGTGCCTCTAGCCGCTAAGGAAGAGGTCTTTAGGGATTTATACGCCCAAAGGATTAGGATCCACGCTGGTTTTTCCGCATTTTCGACATTTCACACTTATTTGATTTTCCTGTTTATAGATCGGTGTAAAATTGATTTTGCTTCGCGTGCCGGTCGCGGACGGTCCTTTAACCTTTTCTTCCGCGCTGGCCGCTGCTATTGCTTCTTGCAACGTAGCATATCCTCGCGATCGAACAATTGTTTTAATTTCGTCTTGCAATCCTATTTGGAAATTTTCTAAGGCTTGTTGCTGTATTATTTCCATGATTGCGCGTTTATTATCTACTGTATGATGACGTCCTTCCATCATCGATTCGTATAGCTCCATGGCTAGTTTGTCGGCTCTAAGTCCGTAAGTTCGCGCGCTTTCTCCGTTTTTCTGTTTTAGCGTGTTAAATTCAATTTGTAGATGTGTCGTACTCTTTTTACTCGCATAGCAGACCTCTAATTCATTTTTTAATTGCGCGAAGTCTCGAATTTTTTGCGTTTGGAAATCTAGCATTGCTCTGCCTTTTAATTTTGTGCATAATACTGCTCCTAATAGCGTTACTTCGTCTAAGGGGTCAATATGTTCTACTGCATATATAGTCGGACTTAGAAATTCTTGTAATTTATTTGGCGATCCGTCGAATTCCGGAATCATTCCGGTATAATTCGCGTCGGCGGACGCCTCAAAATGTCAGAGTTAACTTTTGCGCAAAAACATCCGATTTTACTACCAAGTCGTCATTTCTTGACGGATCTAATTATTAAGCATGAAAAATATTATCACGCAGGCATTCAAACAACTTTATATACGATTAGGTGCAAATTCTGGCTACTCAACGGTCGAAATCAGTTGCGTAAAGTCGTGCGATCATGCATACGTTGCTTTCGCTTTTGCGCCGACACGATCGATTATAAAATGAGTAACTTACCAAAATTTCGAGTGCGTAACGCGACTCCTTTCACTATTACGGGGATCGATTATTGCGGCCCGTTCTATATCAAAGAAAAAAAATATCGAAATCGAAATAAAATCAAGGTATATGTATGTGTATTCGTATGCATAGCCGTCAAGGCAAGTACATTTAGAAGTCGTGAGCGATTTAACTACCGACGGATTCCTAGCAGCTCTACGGCGTTTTATAGTGAGACGAGGTATTCCGGCATACGTTTATTCAGATAACGGAACCAACTTTAGAAGAGCGAACAATCATTTAAAAGAATTATATGTTCTTTTCAACTCCGATGAACATAAAAATCGGGTGAATCGATTTTCTACCGAACATCACATCACATGGCACTTTATACCTCCCATAGCTCCACACTTCTGTGGGCTATGGGAATCCACGGTAAAATTATTTAAACACCATTTTAAACGTGTCGTCGGAGAAATTCTGTTCACGTTCGAAGAACTGAATACCTTCACGGTAGAAATTGAAGGAATATTAAATTCAAGACCTATCTCCTTTCTCTCCTCCGATCCTAACGATTTGTTAGTCCTAACACCAGCGCATTGCTTAATCGGTAGACCATTAATTAATATGCCTGAGCCTGATCTCTCATCTGTCCCAGCCAACCGTTTGTCCACCTGACAACATATAACCAAGATGCGACAGGATTTCTGGGCACGCTGGAGCCTGGAATATCTGAATGAACTCCAAGTTCGACGCAAATGGATAAAGGACGGAGAAAAAATCGACCTCGGAACAATCATGCTCATCAAGGAGAAGAATCTCCCGTGTACACAATGGGCCTTAGGCAGGGTCGTGGAAATGCATCCAGGAGAAGATGGAATAGTGCGAACGTTACCGTTAGAACCGCAATCGGAACATTAAAGCTAACCGTGAAATGCCTATGTCCGCTTCCAATCGAATGCTATACACAAAACGATAAGACAAAATTGGATGAACATCACGTCCATGAACTGTAAACAGCCTTATTAATGCTACATAATTAGAGATACATTGCGATTGATCGGTACTCTCTCAACGGGGGGAATATGTTGCGACATAAAAACAGTGGGCCCACTACAAAGCGTCGCCAAGCGAGGTTATCGAGACAAAGATCGCGCTCACGCCCTTTGTCACGCCGCTCGGACAAGGGAAGCGCTGCGTATGATGTGCGCGAGCATCCAAAGTTCGGCTAACGGCCGCGGTCCGAAGACCAATCGGAGACACCCGTGCAAGGGTAATTCCCCTTTTTTGTGGGAACCTTCTAAATCCGAACGGCGTCGTGAAGCGTTTAGAAAGAAATCGTTCTTCGTAGCGTTAAGAAGCCGAGTCTTCAAGCGTTAAATATCGAGATCTCTTGTTACGAATAAAGTCGAAACTTTGTGAAATAGAGACCGAGACCTTACGAATTAGAGGCCGAGACCTCACGAAATAGAGGCCGAGACCTCACATTATAAGAATAGCGTCGACAATGTAAGTCATATACATCATATACATTAAATAAGCTATAAAACGAAAATAGTGTGTGAAATTAATTCTCGCATACCTGCAACATATGCCACGACAAATTAATGTGTCAAGGCATTCCTTTATTCCCGTTTGTATAACAATTACTAAAACTTTAAAGATTATTGTAAATATAATAATAAATATTAAAATATTTAATAGAATTCGATAAAATTGAAAGTAATATAACTAAATTTAATGCGAAATATTACGTTAGCTTCAGATATTTTCTGTAATAAATATAGAATTATAGAATAAATCAGAAATAAATATTATCTTAATCTCTTCACACCAATTACCAATATTTAAAACTATTATACCGCACAAACTATAACACAGTAAATCGCGTTGAAACAACGAAATCGAGAATTACTCTGCGCTGTGCTACGGTCTGCGTAGAACTGTATGTAAAACTATTTTGCTTCTTCTTAAATATGTTTTAGCTTCATTTTCAATGTTTTTGCTTCATTCGCTCTTCAGCGTATTTGTATTTGTAATGTTTATTTTGTAGAAGTACGTTTAAACGGCTTTGCCGTAAGATATGTTAACAATGATGTATTTAATCACAAAAAAGACGAAATCGTAGAATATGTCAACAAATTATGTATCTATTGTAACGAGAAAGATGAAAGATATATTATATTATATTTTTATTATATATTAACGGGAGATCGCGTTTCTTGATTTTACTATACAAGGTGTTTCATAATTTACCTTACAAATTATTCCATTTTATTTAATATATTAATTTTATTTTGATCCGTGATATATTTTAATAACATACATGCGT
Organism: Formica exsecta; assembly: GCF_003651465.1. Classification (NCBI taxonomy): domain Eukaryota; kingdom Metazoa; phylum Arthropoda; class Insecta; order Hymenoptera; family Formicidae; genus Formica; species Formica exsecta. Next base: position 30,598 of record NW_021851239.1, read on the forward strand.
GCGTGTTTGCGTGTGTGCGAGCGTGCCTGCGAGCATGTTATGTACGTATACGTACATATGTTCATGTATGTATACGCATATGTACACGCGCATATACAGGGTGCTCCAGGAGGAAAGGTCAATATTCTGGGAGGTGATCGTATCGGTCATTTTAAGCAAAAATGTTCATATGAATATATGTCCTATTCCTCTCCCAGAATATTGACCTTTCCTTCTGGAACACCCTGTATACATATATGTACGTACATATATGTCCATATGTGAGTATATGCGTGTGTATGCGAATTGTGCGTACGCGCGCGTATGTACGTATGCGTGCGTATGTGTATACGTGTGTGCGCGTACACGTACATGTTTACGCATATATATGTATGTGTGTGTATGTACCCCGCATCAATGATCAATGATTCATTCCCTGCGGTAAAGGGGGTTTATAGAAGTACACCAATGGGACATGGATATACTTCGGGAGCGTCCCGTTTGACCACGTTGATATTGACCACGGTCCCGATTGACCACGTTGAGATTGACCACGTTGCGATTGACCACGTTGCGATTTGACCACGGTAATATTGACCACGGTCCCGATTGACCACGTTAATATTGACCACGGTCAATATTGACCACGTTGTGGTCAATATCAACGTGGTCAATATCAATGTGGTCAATTGCAACGTGGTCAATCTCAACGTGGTCAATCGGGACCGTGGTCAATATTAACGTGGTCAAACGGGTACCACTCATATACTTCTATGAACCTCTCTTACCTCAGCGAACGAATCGTTGACGCGCAATGTACGTATGTATGTGTATGCATGCCTGTGTGTGCGTGTGCGTGCGTGCGTATGTGTGTGCGTGCCTATCACGTATTTTGATAATTGCGGAAGATCAACGAAAAATTATTATTTAATATATTAATTTCATTTTAATATTTGAAATATTAATTATTATATTATTATTATATTACTCATATATTTGTTAATTTATTTTATTTATTGTAAAATTCAGAATAACTTTAGTGTTGCCAAGAATTTCTATATAAGCGCAATTTATTTTATAAATTTCTAATCTTAACTTGATCACAAATAAAATGTGAATGAAAATGCAAATATATCAAGTCTGATAAGCGCGCAATAGTGCCGGGAGTGCCAAAGCAACGCCTAGCGGCGTCTTAGTGAACCTGGACAAACATGGCGTTTCGAGAAGTGACACATTTTGGGCCGAAAAATTTATATGAAATATTTTGCGAACAACGAGACATCTAGCGGCTTATCAGTAAACCTGGGACAATATGGCGTCTTAGACATCTAGCGGCTTATCAATGAACCCGGACAAATATGGCGTCCCAAAAAGTGACGCATTTTAGACCGAAAAATTCATACGAAATATCGAGATCTGTACATCAAATGCATCTAACAGTGTCATTTTGATATTACTATATTCGGAAAAATCGATGTTCTCGATTGATATGTTCATCTCTCGAAAAGATGGTCCGACGTACGAGATATTTCGAATTCTTTCTAAAATTTTCAAAAAACGTCCTCACTCCGGTAAATGATACACGGTAGCGTCTGTTTACAGTAAACTTTGGTTTAAAATATATATCTTTGCGCCCTACAAACTGCGCGTGGCTCTTTTGCCATTTTACTCGGATTCTTGATTTAAAAAAAATTATGTTATATATTGATTAAATTATTATAATTAATATAATAGTTTAATCAGCATAATTTTTTTAAATATAATACATTTAAAATAGATAATATAAAAATGTTAAAATATATTTTTTATAAAGGCTGTTAATTTAAAAAATATATTTAAGATAAAAGAATATTACTGATTCTAAGATATAAGAATAATACCTAGCTTTTCATAGCTATTATTGGTTTATCAAGAGACGCGGTAGCGTCTCGCTAAGTATATCTTAAGTCGTCTTTTTGTTTACTGTAAACAGACGATACCGCGTATCATTTACCGGAGTGAGGACGTTTTTTGAAAATTTTAGAAAATGAATTCGAAATATCTCGTACGTCGGACTATCTTTTCCAGAGATGAACATATCAATCGAAAACATGGATTTTTCCGAATATAATAATATCAAAATGACACTGGTAGATGCATTTGATGCAGATCAAATTGACAGATCTCGATATTTCGTATGAATTTTTTGGCCCAAAATGTGTCAAATGTTTTTGGGACGCCATATTTGTCCAGGTTCATTAATAAGCTGCTGGATGTTTAAGACGCCATATTGTTCCAGGTTTACTGATAAGCTGCTAGATGTCTCGTTGTTCGTAAGATATTTCATATAAATTTTTCGGCCCTAAATGTATCAATTTTCGAGACGTCATGTTTGTCCAGGTTCACTAAGACGCCGCTAGGCGTTGCTTTGGCACTCTCGGCACTATCGCGCGTTTATCAGACTTGATATATTTGCATTTTCATTCACATTTTATCTGTGATCAAGTTAAGATTAGATATGTTGAATTAATTATTTATTAGATAAATATAGCGAATGGGGGACACAGCCCCAATGACCTTGACCTTGACATATGTTGTCAAGGACATAATTCTGAGTAACCTTTTCTTCTAATTTAATCGTCGCTCGTTGCTTATTAAAAAGTTATTAACAAAAAAAGTTTGAAATATACTAAAGTACATGCACGGACAGGAAGCATGCGTGCGAGCGCGCACACACAAGCACACACACACACACACACGAGGGGGTGCAAGGGGGGCCTTCGGCCCCCCTCCTGCACCCGTTCCGCCGGCAGGCAGGGTGGAGCTCGCTTTACAATGTAGCATGTACTTTATAAGTTGTAAAGCAAGGTCCACCCTGCCTACCGGCGGGGTGGTTGCGGGACGGGGGCCAAAGGCCCACCTTGCACCCTCCCGTGTGTGAGTGTGTGTGTGCGCGCGCGCGCGCGTGCTTCCTGTCCGTGCATGTACTTAGGTATATTTCAAACTTTTTTTGTTAATAACTTTTTAATAAGCGACGATTAAATTATTAAATTAAGTTACTCAGAATTATGTCCTTAACAACATATGTCAAGGTCAAGGTCATTGGGGCTGGGTCCCCTATTCGCTATATTTACCTTAATTTCCTTTAAGTTATTCAAAAATCGAAAAAAAATTTCCACATTTGAATGTGGATTTAATCTATTATCCGAATCACGTATCCTTTTAGAATTCATTTTTTTTAATTAGTCTAATTTTTTTAATTTTTAATATGAAATACTTTATTAATCCCTTTAATTTATATATTTTTTTCTTTAAATAGAATTATATTATTCTCATCATCCTTATTTTTAATTATTCTAATCGTTGGGTTAATTATTGAATACTTATTAGAAGAAAAAGTTACTCAGAATTATGTCCTTGACAGCATATGTCAAGGTCAAGGTCATTGGGGCTAAGTCCCCTATTCGCTATATTTAGCAAAACATTTTGTTTAGATGTCTGTGGAATTGAACTTGAGTCTACTACGTGATAGACTCATCTGATCATCTTGCACTTCGCCATTACGTATTACTTGCATATATTTAGCTTTCATGCTACAAGTATATACTTATGTGCTTACGCGATAGCAATTAGAAAAATATAATTGTTAGTATAATATAATTGTTAATAATATAATTGTTAGTCTACGAAACTGCGATTTTACGACTGTTAAAAAATAATAAATAGAGTAATAGGGCCGGTTCTAACAGAGCTGCCAGTTCGTGGGAAATGGGAGCTCCCACCACTTACCGCGGGACTTACTAACACAGACATAGTCGCTAAGTCATAGCGTATACGTGTAGGGGGGCCCCCACGCACGAAGCTATACGTACACGCAATGACGTAGCGACTACGTCTGTGTTAGTAAGTCCCGCGTTAAGTGATGGGGGCTCCCATTTCCTACGAACTGGCAGCTCTAACCCAGGTCCTCTGAGAGGGGGGTGAGTGGCGAGGGGAAACCGGCGCGGGGGATATGACGTCACGCGGGAGAATCGCGTCCTAACTGGTTGGCGAGGGGTCCGCGGAGAGGGGGGAGGGGAACCGCGTCCTAACCGATAGGCGAGGGGTCCGCGGAGAGGGAGAGGGGGACCGCGGCGAATTCGGTCGGCGAGGGGTCCGCGGGGAAGAGGGAAGGCATGTGAGTAGGTGTGAGAGAGATAACGCGAGGCATCCGCAATGTGTGGGAGAAAGATAGCGCGAGGCGTACGCATGCATGTGGGAGAAGAATAGCGCGAGGAGTACGCAATGTGTGGGACAGGGATAGCGTTTGCATGCATGTGGGAGAAGGATGGCGCGAGACATGCACTTGGGAGAGAGAGAGAGAGAAAGAGATAGCGCGAGGCATGTTAAATTTGCGGACTGTGCATATCTATTACGCCGTTTTTATTCATACATAAAAGATGGGTTAAATAATTAAATTCACAGATAAATAGTAAAATAACTTATTTATTACAAGCATCGTGAAGAATATCATTTACAGCACATGTTAATAACTCGCAATCTATAAGTGATTCGCTGTTAAACATATCACTATCATGTATCGCTTTTGCAGCGTCGCATACATTAGCGATATTATTACGTTGTAAAAC
>NW_021851239.1:36316-39827 GCF_003651465.1 Formica exsecta
CGGTTTCATATATAAAGAATTATTGGATAATCCTATTTTTATAATATTCGAATCAGATATTTTAACCACTTCGAATGTCAAATCTCGAATCCGCAATGGGATTTCAGTCGATTGTAGAAGCCGTTCAATGTCCGCACGTTTCTGCATTAGCGATTTCCATGTTTCAAAAGGCAATATTATTTGATTGCCCCGATTATCGCCGAGAACCAATTCCACGCAAGATACAGCTCCAACGTTTATTCCAATGTCCAAATATTTGTATGATGTCGGGGTTAAGGCGTATCGTCTCCCAAGTATACGAACCGCACGACGAGGCTCGGATGAAATGCTAGGGAGTAATAAAATATCATTTATATAAATATTTAAAAAATATAAAATTCTTTACATTAGTTAAAACTTACTTGTTACATTTCTTCTTATACGGTAAAGTTTCATCAGCATCTTGAATCGGAACGTAATAATTCATGCGGCTCCTTCAGTGGGATACATTTTTTATATGAACCTTTCATACAAGTGGTCGATGCAATACTGAACGTATTAAACATATTTAAAATATGTATTAGCGTTGCAAAATTGCAATGTGGTGGGGATTATTGCCGACGCGATATTTTTTTTCAGTTTTTCTATTCAAGCGCCGATGTACGGCTACTTCGCGATGACATCACCCCCAGCTGGAGATTTAGCGGAATACACAAAAAATTCAATGTAATATAAAATTTTCAAGCGCCGATGTGCGGCTGCTTCGCGATGACGTCATCCTAGATATCAGAATTCAAACGCGCGTGTCAAAACATGACAAAAATCGTGAAGCGGAATGCACAAAAAATGCAACGTAATATAAAATTTTCAAGCGCCGATGTGCGGCTGCTTCGCGATGACGTCATCCTAGATATCAGAATTCAAACGCGCGTGTCAAAACATGACAAAATCGTGAAATATAAGGATAATCCTCATGATTAAATTGCACTAACATACTTGGACAGCAGCATGTAATTTGAAACTTTTGCGATGCACCTGGGATTTGGCATCATCTCTAGGCGACAAAAATGCAATAATCGGCATTAGTCAAAATGTACGTGACAAACCGCGAGATAAAGATGTAGTTGAAATATGATACACATCATGGATAGAGACATCAAAATAGAATATAAAATCATGGTAAAGAGGCACACCGTGTCAATATCTTCGCCAAAGGTTCCGAGACAAAAGCTATTAATAAGCGCATCTTTTAGCAAAAACTTTTGGCATAAATTTAAAAATATGGCGGAAAACAGTGCCGAACAAAATCTGCGCGAGCAATCTGAAAGGGTAAATTCGATAGAGGAGTACATTGCGTGGGAGCAACGATGCGACGAATATATCGAATCGTTGGAAGAGCAAAGTCGAATCAAACGTCCACGATTATCGATTGGGATTCAACAATCGCTGATTGCCCGAATTGCGCAACTCGAGGGATTGAAGAACTCGTTACGCAGGCGTTTTGTACACGTGGGTGCAGGATGCAGTACGCGACAACACGGATTGATTTGGCGAGAGATCGATACGGCGTTCGAGAGCCGCATATTGACTGATGCGGTTATAAATCATAATCACATCGAGCCTCGTCAATTTTTCGAGGATGCCAAAGATATTGTGCTCGAACACGTACAAACCGTGATGAAAAAACACTTTAATGTGAAAGTTAATACAGTGTTCAATTGTGAATTTGTGACGGGTGATAAACATGCAAATAAAAGTATCAATACGAGAAACTATAAACTCTTTCGCATAACCGATTTACGCAAATGGTACGAGCCGTGCATTGTCGAGCCCACTCTAGCATCGCTCGAAGTATTTCAAGAACGCTATAGTGGGTGGGTATTGTTGCGAAACCTTGATTTAACCGTAAATATAAACAAGTATATTCTTTTGCGCGCGGAATGTCACGTAAAATTACCGCGGGCAATAATGAAGAAGAGAGCGGTGATTAACATGCAATCTAAAGACAATGCGTGTTTCGCGTGGTCTGTGGCATGTCGCCGCTCTACATCCAGTTGAAAGAAATGCGGAACGGGAATCTTCGTATCCACATTATACGACAGTACTGAATCTCCAAGACATTGAATTTCCAGTGACTGTGAATCAAATCAAAAAATTCGAACTTGCTAACGATATCTCAATAAATGTATATAGTATCGAGAAAGAGAACATTGTCCCGATACGTCTGAGCGAGCTAAAGAGAGATAAACATGTCAACTTGCTGTACGTGGAAGACAAAAATGTAGGACATTTCGCGTGGATCAAGAATCTATCCAGGCTCGTGAGCTCGCAATTGAGTAAAAACGATTACAAGAAATATATTTGCGATCGGTATGTATATATTTAATAAAATACATTGTAGAAATAATGCAACAACAAATAAAAATTATTTCTTTTACAGATGTTTGCACTCCTTTAGCTCGAACGACAAATTGCAGTCACATACGGTGGACTGTCGAGAGATGGACGAGTGCGCTATCCGATTACCGAGCGAGAAGGACAAGTGGCTCACGTTCAACAACTATAATTGGAAAGAACGGCTTCCTTTCGTCGTGTACGCCGACTTGGAGTGCGTTTTGGAGAAGACGGAGGAAGAAAGAAATTACCAACATCACAAAGTATTTAGTATGGCATATTATGTACACTGCTCGTACGACGATTCGTTATCCGCGTATCATTCTCGTCGCGGTATCGATTGCATGTCACGGTTTGTCGAAGTACTTAAAAATTTAGCACTGCGTGTAAAAACAATTTTGTCAGCTAATGCCCCCATGGTAAATTTAACACATGATGAATGGGAAAAATTTCACAGCGCGACACAATACCACATTTGCGAGAAACCATTCATCCAAGACGATACACGCGTACGCGATCGTTGCCATCTGACCGGACGGTACAGAGATCCCGCGCATTCAAATTGCAATTTAAATTATAAGGATTCTTTTTGCATTCCAATAGTTTTTCATAATTTATCCAGTTACGATGCACATTTTATTATAAAGGAAATAGCTACAGCGTTCGAAGGGGGAATCGAGTTACTTCCGATAACAAAAGAAAAATATATATCGTTTACGAAAAATGTTAAACTTGCCAAAGAAAAATGGAAAAATCATATTAAATTGCGTTTTATCGATTCGTATAAATTTCTTACAGCTAGTCTCGATAAATTGGCATCATTCTTGAATAAAGACAAACTCACAATTTTAAAATCTGAATTTCAAAATTCACCAAATGACAATTTCAATTTATTAACACGGAAGGGCGTCTTTCCGTACGAATATATTGACTGCGTCGACAGGTTGCAAGATACGTGTTTACCACCGCGCGAATCATTTTACAGTTCCTTGACCGGTGACACAATATCCGAGAGCAATTACGCGCACGCCGAGAACGTCTGGAAGCGGTTCTCCATTCGAACGCTGGGCGAATATAGCAACTTGTATCTCAAAATTGATGTATTGTTATTAGCAGACATTTTTGAAAATTTCCGCGA
>NW_021851239.1:40719-54587 GCF_003651465.1 Formica exsecta
AATCGAGTTACTTCCGATAACAAAGGAAAAATATATATCGTTTACGAAAAATGTTAAACTTGGCGGAGAGAAATCACAAAATCATATTAAATTGCGTTTTATCGATTCGTATAAATTTCTTACAGCTAGTCTCGATAAATTGGCATCATTCTTGAATAAAGACAAACTCACAATTTTAAAATCTGAATTTCAAAATTTATCGAATGACAATTTCAATTTATTAACACGGAAGGGCGTCTTTCCGTACGAATATATTGACTGCGTCGACAGGTTGCAAGATACGTGTTTACCACCGCGCGACTAATTTTACAGTTCCTTGACCGGTAACACGATATCCGAGAGCGATTACGCGCTCGCCGAGAACGTTTGGAAGCGGTTCTCCATTCGAACGCTGGGCAAATATAGCGACTTGTATCTCAAAATTGATGTCTTGTTATTAGCAGATATTTTTGAAAATTTCCGCGAGAGTTGTATTAAAAGTTATGGGCTCGACCCCGCGTATTACCATACTCTTCCCGGATACACATTGGACGCCATGTTGAAACATACGAATATTACATTCGAACTGCTTACAGATATCGACATGGTTTTATTTATCGAACGCGGAATACGCGGTGGTTTGAGTCAATGTTCCAACAGATACGCACATGCTAATAACAAGTATATGCAATCGTACGATCCATCGAAACCTTCATCGTATCTCACGTACTTTGATAAAAAATAATAAATAATTTGTACGGATGGGCAATGTGTCTACCTTTGCCCTATGCAGATTTTCGATGGGTCGACGACATATCCGATTTTGATACATCATCGATCGCGCTCGATTCGTCTATAAGCTACATCCTTGAAGTCGATCTCAAGTATCCGCAACGTGTTCACGATGCGCACACTGATTTACCGTTTTGCCCGACACGCGACAAACCACCTGGTAAGCGGCAGGATAAGCTGCTCGCAACCTTATATGATAAGAAACGTTACGTAATACATTACCGCAACCTGCAGCAATGCACGCGACACAGAGTTCGCGTTACAAAAATACATCGAATATTACAGTTTTCGCAATCTCCATGGCTTCGCAGTTATATCGAACTCAATACACAATTCCAAACACTCGCAAAAAATGATTTTGAAAAAAATTTGTATAAATTAATGAATAATGCGGTATTTGGCAAAACGATGGAAAATGTGCGCAATCACGTTAATATTAAGCTCGTGACACATTGGGATGGAAAATATGGCGCAGAGGCGATGATCGCAAAACCAAATTTTCACAGTAGAAGCGTGTTTTCGGAGAATCTGATCGCCGTTGAATTGCGCAATCTCGAAGTTAAATTTAATAAACCAATCTACGTGGGTATGTGTATACTCGACATATCCAAGACATGTTTGTACGAGTTTCACCACGATTACATGGTACCTATGTATCGAGAGAAATGTAAAGTCATGTACACCGACAATCTCATATATCGCATCGAGTGTGAAGATGTATATGAGAATATAAAGCGCAACGTCGACACATTCGATACCAGCGATTATGCGGTGGACAATGTGTACGGTATACCGCTCGCAAATAAAAAGATACCGGGTTTAATGAAGGATGAAAATAATAGCGCCATCATGAATTTGTCGGGCTTAGGGCAAAAATGTACGCGTTGCAAGTAGATGGTAAGAAGGATACGAAAAAAGTAAAAGGCGTCAAGAGTAACGTCGTCGCGAGAACGATAACGTTCGACGATTACACGCGGTGTTTGAACGAAAAGATTGAAATGACGCGTCAGCAGTCTTGTATAAGATCTAAATTACACGAAGTATACACTATTCGCGAGACAAAAATTGCTCTAAGTCCGTACGATGACAAGCGGTATATCGTACCCAAAACCACCGACACGCTACCGTGGGGACATTACAAAATACCGTTGTAAATAAAAATCATGTATATTTATTGTAAATAAAAAATTACGTATATTTATTGTAAATCGACACCGACAGTCTCATATATCACATAGAGTGTGACGATGTATATGAGAATATAAAGCGCAACGTCGACAGATTCGATACCAGCGATTATGCGGTGGACAGTGTGTACGATATACCGCTCGCAAATAAAAAGATACCGGGTTTAATGAAAGATGAAAATAATAGTGCCATCATGACCGAATTCGTCGGGCTTAGGGCAAAAATGTACGCGTTGCGAGTAGATGGCAAGAAGGATACGAAAAAGGTAAAAGGTGTCAAGAGTAACGTCGTCGCGAGAACGATAACATTCGACAATTACACGCGGTGTTTGAACGAAGAGATTGAAATGACGCGTCAGCAGTCTTGTATAAGATCTAAATTACACGAAGTATACGCTATTCGCGAGACAAAAATTGCTCTAAGTCCGTACGATGACAAGCGGTATATCGTACCCGAAACCACCGACACGCTACTGTGGGGATATTACAAAATACCGTTGTAAATAAAAATTACATTTATTTATTGTAAATTAAAATTATATGTATATTTATTGTAAATTATATGCATATTTTATAAAGTTTACAATTTTGTTTATATTTGTAAAATATCTTTAATATTATGTATTATTGTTAACATATTTATAATATATTATTTTTATCTATTCAAGAGTTGTGTGTAGCATCAAATCCTAGCCATTTCACATAAATCTTGTCACCCTTTTTGCGTATCACCTTTTCCACGAGATATACGTCGGCTTTAGCAATGTGATGTAACTCGTATTCGTAAAATCCGCCGGCGACGGGATTTCCGCGCGAATCTTCGAGTACATAGGTCACGGGATTAGTTTTCTGTACTTTAACGATTTTAAACACTTCGGTCGTCCAATTTGGCGTGTAACCTTTGTCAAAGACGGTCTTGAATTTACTCACGCGTACTGGATCGCCTACTCTGAATCTTGTCGATGCCGCAATCTTTACGTTGCTGTATACCGTATTTAAAAGTTTATCGACGATCGCGGGGGTAACATCGATAGGCCTCATACCGATAGTGCGATGTTTTCGCGCATTGTACGCATCGCAGGGCAACGCGCGGATCCACTTGTAATTTCCATTAAGCGTAAACATTTTCCACATATTGTTCTTTAACGTTCGGTTGTTTTTTATCGTTCCACAACCGAGGCTTTCATGATAGAGTACGTCGAATAACGATTAATGTTGTATGTCTTCATGAGTTTCTGTACATTTGCGTTGTAAAATTCTTTTCCTCTGTCGGTTTGAAAATTCTTCGGACATCTTCCGTCGGCTTGAAATATCTTTGTGATAGCGTCAGCCGTCTCGCTTCCGTCTTTACGCTTGAGCGGTACAGCCCACGCATACTTGCTCAACACATCGATAACTGTGAGTATGTAGTTGTAGCCTTTGTTGAATCGTGCATATGGACGCATCTCGACCACGTCCGCCTGCCACAGATCGTCGTATCCGCGTACTATGACAGGTCTACGTGAGAAATTTTTTCTCGCTAAAACATGCAATTCTTCCACGAGCAGTTGTTTTTCAAAGGTCTTTTGCGACATATTTGATCGAGGCATAATTTGCAATAATGAGATAATTCCTCCACGTATATTCTTTATATATCTTTCTTCTCCTGCGCTGAATTAGATGTAGTCTGCGCGTGAGTTGCATACCGAAGCATTTTCTGCATCTCATCCATCATTATTTGCAGCGTCTGCATATTCGTCTCGAGCGTAATTATTTTTTCTCAAGTTCTTCTAGTGTATCCTCCAAAAGCTTGACACGTATTTCCACGTGCTGTTTGTTTGCGGCATCAGTATCATCTTCCGGTTGCGCTACGCGTCGTATCTTGCGCGATTTTGCGTTAAAGCCGGAGGCTGTCTGACACAGAGCGTTATCGCGCACGTAATTTCTTAGTAATCCATTCCATTGATAGTATGAGTTGTTTGGTGTTCCCAACGATAATCCAAATTTATTAATATTGCCACGTCTATGCGCATTTGTCGCCAATAATATATTTTTGTATTTAATTTTATCATCCTCATTGTATACGTCACCGTCGGGCATTCGCTTGAAAATCAACTCGTAGAGACCTGGTGTTCCCACGTATTTTATTCCATCGATAATTATATTGTCATCTTTATGAAGCAACGATCTCGGTCAACGACACGTTACGGATAATATACTCACCACGAAGGCGCGAACACGTATTACCGCAAGAGATTCGACTCTTGGCGAAAGAGCAGCCGCTACAGCTGTTTGGGCAGCTATGAAAGCAAAGACAAAATTCGGTATGGAAATAAAAACAAAAAAATCATCGATGAAGAAAAAGACTGCGAAAAAACGAATACTTCCTATAGCGAAGCGCGGTGGTATCTTACCCATTTTACCATTATTGTGAGTTCTCGGTTCGTTGGCTGGCGGAGCAGCGGGAATCGCGAAGGCGGCGCAACGTCAGCTCGAAGAAATCGTCATAATCGCGCCATGGAAGGTCACAGACTTTATCTCGCTCCATACAAGCGTGGACGAGGGTTCTCAACAGCAGCTAAGAAAAAAAACGTCAAAATAACGATAAAAATACCTGCCGGTGTAACGACCAATGTACAATTGGAACAACTTGCAAGACGTATGCGTATACCATTTTTTAGAGACGTTTTCATGCGCAATAATTTACCGATAAACGGTTTACGGCGAAATGGAGCGGTATCGTCAATTTGGATGACGTCGATGGTTCCAATACTCATTAGGTTGCGTATGCAAAGAGGGGAGATCGTGTAGTATATTTCGATAGTTTTGGAAATCTTTGACCGCCCAAGGAATTAGTGCGATATTTTGGACAGAATGTTGCAAATATAGAATACAATCACACGGCCTATCAAAATTATAACAAAGTATTTGTGGACAATTGTGTCTTCGATTTCTTCAAACGGTCGATGATCGATATGAATTTAAAGCCTGACAATTCACCGTCGCGACTCAGTATTCGTTCGACAGTTTTCCAGCATGTCAATCACGCTTACGTTGACCGGCAAGAGTAGCGTTCTTGCTGTAAGCTACTTGCCGGTTATAGATTTAAACGATGACGATTACGAGCTTGGTTTAACGGACTTTGAAACTTATCATACGATATCGAACGTGAATTCTTGGAATAATAAATTTTATTTTGATAACGACGATAAGGAAATTACGCAGGATATAAGATATCGGAAACGCCAGCACAGATCATTTATCTACCGATCGTCGCACGGAGCATTACTAATTTAACGATACGCATTGTTGAACAAGAAGGACATTTGCTCGATTTTCGAGGAGAGGAAATTACCGTAAGATTGCATATACGGCGGCGGCAAAAATAAAGCGTTTTGACAAATGAAATGCTTGTGTTGAACGAAAGCACGGAGCACGCAAGAGACAATATCTTTACGAGGGACAATATTTTTGCGAGAAGGCGACTGATTGCGGTATCAGGTGACAATAATCAGATATCTGGTTACGCTAAAAAGAAGCTCAGCGCGTTGAACCGCGAGTTTTTAAAATCATTGGGATTCGTCGTAATACTTGAACAATATGTTTGACATTTTGAATATCGGAGGTGAGCCGATCTTTGACGATCGTATCGTCAAGATTGAGACTCATACGTACAATCCATAAGCCAACACAACGCTTGGATATAGCGACGAGATACGGATACCAATACAACATCAAGATTTGTGCACGTTACCATGTGAAAGTTTTCTATACGTCGAGGGAAAGTTGATGGTGCGTAAAGTAGCTGAAGGAGGAAGAGTGATATCGGGAAACAAATGTGTCGCGTCTATGTTTGATGAACTTCGATATGAACTCGACGGTGTGGAGATTGACCGCAACAGAAACGTTGGAATAACTTCCATGATTAAAAACTGTGTCTTTCTAACAGCCGAGAGAGGTAATATCTCGGAGAATGCTGCGTGGAATATATTGCATAATGCTGCTGAAGCTTACTTCAACCTTTGCGTGTCGCTAAACATACTACTGGGTTTTTGCAAAGATTATAAGCGAGTTGTGATTAACGCTCGTCACGAATTAATTCTGATACGTTCGCGCAACGACAACAATTGCATATTTGAACATGCTTCGGCTGAAGCTGATATCGAATTATTCAAGATACAATGGCGTATGCCTCATGTAATATTGAGCGAGGTCAATAAACTATCCTTGCTACGCGCGTTGGAAAGCGGACGATACGTGAATATGAGTTTTCGCTCTTGGGATCTATACGAATTTCCTCTATTGCATAATACGACTAAGCATTCGCGGACTGTGAAAGCCGCCTCTTAGCTGGAGAAGCCGCGATACGTGATCTTTGCGCTGCAGACTGGCAGAAAAAATGCTGTGTCAAAAGATATTACTACATTCGATTGCTAATTGACCAACGTTAAACTCTATCTAAACTCGGAATTTTATCCCTACGATGATTTGAATTTAGATTTCGATAAAAATAGATTCGCCCTCTTGTTTGATATGTACTCTCGTTTTCGCAAATCTTATTACGGATGTGATAATGATGATGTGCTATTAAACATTTCAAAATTTTTACATTGCGGTCCTCTCGTGGTTATTAATTGCTCGCGACAAAACGAGTGTGTCAAAAATTCCACCGTGGACGTGAGATTAGAGTTTGAGTGCAAGGAGGATGTACCGGCAAATACTACCGCCTATTGTCTCATCTTGCCCGATCGCGTTGTCGAATATTTCCCATTGACCAACGCAGTTCGTAAAATTACCTAAATCAGCAAATATCCCCTCTATTTGCACGATCGCGTTGTCGAATATTGCCCATTGACCAACGTAGTTCGTAAAATTACCTAAATCAGCAAATATCCCCTCCAATATCAAAAATATATAAAGTTTGAGATTTTGACGATCGACAGCAGTCATACTTCATTCTTGCAATCGTACGGTAATATTATTGGCATGATCACGCCAACGTTTGTGGATCTGCAAGGATTCATTATCGGGCGAAACTTTATCGTGAAGGAAATAGCGATATTGAGAAATGGATTTGTTCTCTCTCATTACTTTTTTGCAAGTCCCATACCATGGCGTGCACTTACAAAATCTGAGAGATGTCAAGCTTTATGGCTAATTGGACATCACCATGGACTTTAATGGGAGGATGGAAACGTTCCATACAGCTTCGCTAGGCGTTTGATTACAAGAGCTGTGATGGGCGCGATGGAAGAAGAAGATCCCTCTCCCACACATTGCGAACGCCTCGCGCTATCCTTCTCCCACGCCCATAGAATATCATTAGCGCTATCCCTCTCCCACACATTGCGTACGCCTTGCGCTATCCTTCTCCTACATGCATGCGTACGCCTCGCGCTATCCTTCTCCCACATGCATGCGTACGCCTCGCGCTATCCTTCGCCCACACATTGCAGACGCCTCGCGTTATCTCTCTCGCACCCACTCGCATGCGTTCCCTCTTCCTCGTGGACCCTTCCCCTACCGAATTCGCCGCGGTCCCCCTCCCTCTCTCCGCGGACCCCTCGCCCACCGGTTAGGACGCAGTTTCCCCCCCCCCCTCTCCGCGGTCCCCTCGCCTATCGAATTCGCCGCGGTATCCCTCCCCCTCTCCGCGGACTCCTCGCCTACCGGTTAGGACGCGGTTCCCTCCCCGCGGACCCCTCGCCCACCAGTTAGGACGCGATTCCCCCGCGTGACGTCATACCCCCCGCGCCGGTTTCTTTTCGTCCCTCACCCCCCCTCAGAGGACCTGGGTTAGAACCGGCCCTATTACTCTACTATAATATCAAACAAAGATTGACAATTGTGCTATTTTTCTATTCCGCTGATATGATACACGAAGTATCGATAATAATAAAGCAACAAATTATCAAGTCTAACAGGCACCCGTGTTTTACATATTGTCTATTTGTTCACTCTGTTATCTATTATTCTACTATTATTATTGATTATCATACAATATTTAATTGCACGTATAATTTTAACTATAATTCAAACATGTACAGGTTGTTAAATTTCAAACGTAACAGGTGGAATATTTCGTAAACAATGCATTTTAGAAAAAAATGTTTCAGACAAAAGTTGTATGGTTTCAAGGGGGATCCCATAAGATGGTGTCATTAATTTGACCTTGAATAGTTGCTTGAAGGTATTATTATCAAATTTTTTATTTTATATAGAAATGGAAACTATTAAAAGAATTTTTAGTCCAATGTCTGAGTCCGCTGTATTGGGGTCATATCATACTTAAACTAATAAAAATATTTATTATATCTTTAATCTTACTAGCCGCTCTTTGTAAACTTTATATAATCATCGTGACTAAAAATTAAATGCGGAATAGATAGCGCAACATGCGTCGCATAGCGGTAAACGAATGAATTAGCGATTATTGAATACTTTTTTTGTAATATTTTCGGAATGTTGCTGTAACATTACTAAAGTTATATTGTAAAATAATGTCTTTGCAATATTTCTGCAACATTACACTGCAATATGCAATATTGCAATGTTGCAGCAATGTTGTTGCAAGCTTCAGTGCTGTATGAGGGTATTTATTTGAATATTTCAACCATCCAAAATCTCTTGCTGCATTTGTATTTTAATTTTATTTTAATTTATACTGCCAGAGTAATAACATTTTATAATATATTTTTGATTAATATGTTATAGCCCGAACAGGCTATACACGAATTATTAAATATATTATTCTAAATACATATTATTTGATATGATTGCTCAACGTGTAACGCGAATACAGATCACGTTACGAACGTTGACCGAGCGAAGCGCTGACAACGCGAGCCACGCGCGAAGCCCGAGCGACCGCGCAATCACTCATTACGAAAACGCGGAAATCAAGGCAAGCGGAATTAATGCGTTGCAAAAATGCAACGTAGAGATCCTACCTAAAAGCGAAAAGGAAATTGCGAAAAAGCAATAAATAATAAAATATATATAAAATAAATAATAAATAATAATATATAATAAAATATGTAACGATGCATCCCTCCACCGTTACCCGGCCACTGATCCGCCGGAAGTCCACCGCCCGACGACCACCGGTCGGGCACAATGCGGAGGCGCTGAGCGCCCATTTGTAAACGACATACAAAACGCGGAAATCTATAACTGCCGGTAGGCGCGCGAACACCGAGAACCATCGCCGCACTCGGGTAACTGCCCCGACCATCGACCGTTACCGAAAATACCCGAGTCGCGCGCGCCGTTTCACCGATAAACAAGCCGTTAAAGACTTATAAACTACCGTTAAGACAATAGGCGAATTACGCAAGCGCGCGCGCTGAAAACCGGTATAAACAGAGCGCGTTTTTGACTATCGAGACCAGATCTTCCGCATCGCCAGAGTCAGTAAGACGCCTGGAAAACCGCCTAGATCCTAGAACGCTCAGAGAGAAAGGAAAACGGGGTTGGGAGTACCCAACCTCCGCCGAGAGTTTGCGGCATCTCCGAGAACAATCCGTCCGAAACCTTAGAAGAGAGGAAAACGGGAACGGGCGTACTCGTCCCCGCCGAGAGTTCTCGGCACCTCGAATAAATCCGACCACCTGCGTGCAACGGCGATCTTCCAGTGGTAGGGAGTTCCCTGCCATCGACGGTGTTCTCGTCGGCCGTTGCACTCCCGAATTCCGCGGGGAAAGACCACCCCGAATTAATACATAACGCGCTATACGCGCCTATCTCGTATTTCCGCGACCGCCATTTAGTCATCCGGACTTGCCATTGATACGGCGCGCTAAGGCGCTAAGTCCCGCGCCGAGGGATGATCCACATCCCTGCCTCGACACCGATCGACGTACGACATCGATACATACGCGTCAAAGGACCGCCCACCGGCCTGACCGAAATTACTGCCCGGTAACTAACGGCATCTGCCGAAATCGTGGCACGCGATCCGTAATCGATCTTCGATCGAACAGCCGAAATCCCGAACCGCGCCGCGCATACGTGCGTTGCATTAGACACACCGCACCCGACACGACCGTACCGCTGTATACTCTGCCTCTTACACACATACGTTTGTATTATAGTTTCACACATACATCCGCTTGCATTACATATTCACACATACATCCGCTTGCATTATATATTCACATATACATCCGTTTGCATTATATATTCACACATATACACGCACGTATTCACATACTCACTCGCTTATATTAACTTATACTCCACACACCGTCGCACCGCCGTACAGGCTACCGCCTCACGCATACAGCTGTACACCGTCACGCACTCACCCGCTTGTAGCATTCGCTCGTGCATACATAACTATATTACATTCGATACTCTTGCGCGCGGCTACGTATTATTATACATTTGCGCACTCACTCAGGTCCACCGCACAAGCTTTTCCGTAATGCATTACGTTACGTTAAGTACTGATTCTAAACCTAAACTCGTACGTAATCTTAAACTTCAGTCAACGCACAAACAAAATCGTAACGTAGTATGCTTTTGTTACGTTACGATTTTCTCTGTGCGTTAACTGAAGTTTAAGATTACGTACGAGTTTAGGTTTAGAATCAGTACTTAACGTAACGTAATGCATTACGGAAAAGCTTTTGCGGTGGCCCTCACTCGTCAATCGTCTCGCACGCACACCTATACACGCTCACACCCACACCGCCTATATTAAAAACACTCACGCTGTACAAATACACCACAACAAGCAATAAATTATATTCTACCTAACATCACTTTTCGTTCGTCTCTCGATATCCTTTCACGAGCCCCGGATCCCGACCGAGTTGTCCGTTTCCGCCTCGCGAAAGCGGATTATTACAAATAAATGAAATAAATATAATTCTGGGCAACAATATTCTGCGCAGACGCTTAACGCTCGACGCCATGTAAAGGCACTTTTATGTATCCGGTTCCAGGTTATTATCTGATAGGAAATTAATTATTATAAAATAAACTATTATTTCCCAAACGTTGAAAACATTACAGACGTGTTTCCAAATGATTCCACGTTGATTAAAATAAAAAAAGATTTTTTTTTTAATTATGTCTGCTAACTATAAGCTTAATTAATTTTCATTTATTATAAATAAATTATTATTTCCTAAACTATGAGAATATATTCCTAAATTTGCGCAAACGATTCCCATACAATTGCAATAATAAAAAATAAGAAATATCAAATTTGTCTGCTAAATATACGGAGATCTTTAAGCCCGTATCAGACGACGCATTGAAGATTGAGATTCAAGATTCAAGATTGAAATTTGACCAATCAGAATAAAGAAATTTTAGTCCCTTTTGTTCTAGTCAAATTTCAATCTTTAATCTTCAATCTTCAATTTTCAATGCGTAGTCTATACGCATTGAAGATCGTCTTAAGATACAATGGTCTAGTTTCCTCCGAAGTATTAATTCGCATCTAGTGCGGCGTAGGACTAAACGTAGGGGATCCTAAACCGACGGGCGAACTCCGATGGGTTAGCGCCCTCATCTAGACGTAACTAAAAGGGTCGATAATACCGACATTTTTAGTTCCGCCATTAGCAATATTATTATTTAAAACATGCATAAGATGCTTCGTACTTAAATCTCGATTGTCTCTTTGTGTAATTTTCTCTTCCTTAATCCCCATACTTCCTCCCTTGAAATATTACCTCGAATCTCCTTTTTCTACTTCACTTTAGCTATTACGAGTTACCTGTATTTTGCAGCGTGACTCCCGACTTGCCACCAATCGTCACGAGTTACCTGTATTTTACAGTGTGACTCCCGACTTGCCACTAATCGTCACGAGTTACCTGTATTTTACAGTGTGACTCTTGACTTGCTGACGGTCGTCACGAGTTACCTGAATTTTACAAAGCGACTCTTGACTCCTAGCCCGTCATCGAGAGTTACCTGTATTTTGCAGAGTGACTTCTTATTACATTTGTCACCTTTTCTACTCCCAGGTCGTCCAAAAATTTTCATATAGAAATATAAAAATTACACCTTCTTTATTATCCGGACTTGAAATCTAGAATTATTCAATTAATTAAAGAAAAACTTCCAAGAATTATTTCGTGAATTAAGAATCTATTCACTATCGATTTCATTATTATCATTACTCATCACGGCCCCCTTTCCTTAGTGGAAATATTAAATCAAGCTACGCGCACGACCATCAAAGGTCGCGAAACCGACAGAATAAGCAACTAAGAAAAGAATTGGCTCGGGCGGCTGCGAACCCTAACTACACAATAAATTATAAGAAATTTAATTTAGATAAGGACTCCTTTGACCAAAAAGATCATCGACTAATTAAAATATATAATAAGCAAAAACGTACACATAAAATACACAACCTATCACCTTGTCCTCCAACTTCCCCTCCTTCTTATTCTCCTATTTCTTCTGCTGAGCGTTTTCACTCAGCTTGTTTCGAACCTCAACCCTCGCGAATTCCCACTCCCCCTCCCCCTTCTGACTATCCCCTTAGTTCTTCTTTTGATTATCCACATCCTTTTTATTCCCCCGTCTCTTCCCCCGAGCGTTCTCGCTCACCTTCCCTCGAACCTCCACCCACTAGAATTCCTACTCCTCCCTCTTCCTTACCCCTCGAATCGCCCGATCTCTCAGAAGAGTCGGGCGTTTTCGAAGAAGCCCTTCAGGACTTCGTAGAAGAGTGTCCCGAAGTCCTTTTTCGAAAACCAGGACAGGGAAGCCTGGTACAAGTACCTCCTAAGCCAATTTCCTGCTTATCCTGTGCCCCTTACGGACGAGGATTATCGCGTCGGTCCAGATATAGTGGACCTCGATCAATTTCACCATATACTTCAACCCAGTCCACCTAGCTCCATTATTCCTTTTTTTTTGCCCCAGGCTGCCCTTTTCCTTTAGCCGTATCCCTATTGAGGTCTTTTGGATGAAGTTCCCTTCTTCCTCCACGGTGCAAATCCAAGACCTTTAATAGTCCTCCTCCCCTTTTATCCCTACCGTCCAACTTTAATTTTCCTAATAATTTATTTTTAATAATTTTTTTTTATATGAACTATTTATTGTAAATTTCCAACCGGAATTTAAATTTTAGTTTCCCTTTTAATTCCAGTTGATGTCTTCCGCACTTATTGTAACACCTGCGAGAATATAATTTTTCTTTACCTACATTCACGCACACAAACACAAGTACACCTTAGAATTTAAGAAAATGTATTTTTATTAATAAGATTTTTAAAAATCAAATTAAATGTTCCTTCGTTAAATTTTATCTTTCTCTTTTTTCTTAAATCATTCATTTCCAATTTTTTGAATAAATGTAAAGTTAAATTATAAAATCGAGTAATTTATTAACCCGACTTCCTTCCCATTACACGAAATCGCACAGGGTCTCGTCCAAGGTAATAAGGATTCAGTTCCTTTACCAAAAAAGAGACCGCCTACCGAACGGCCCGTGGACAGAGTAAGAGCGACCCTTCCGGTCGTTGATCTGTCTAAGGCCCTGTATCGTTCGTTCGACTCTAGGACACGCATCGTCTAGCGTTTGAGTAAGGTGACATATACACGTCAAAGATTACAGATAAAGGGAGCCTGGCGAGTGAGACTTCGGAATTCTTTGATGTTTGTCATCTCGCTTGCTTCTTCATTCTTTCTCTCTCTCTCTTTCTCTGCTTGTTCTTTATTGTATTCTTTCATTCCCATTATTATAATCTTTTATTTGTTCGACTTTTATTCTTTTTATTCTTGTTTTCCTATATGATAATAAATTAATTTATTCATCTTTATTTTATAAACCATAAATAAGATATTGTATATTTTATAAATAAAAAAAGTATTATGTATGTGTGCGTGTGCGTGTGTATTTTTGTTGAAGTTTAAGAAAATCATTTTAACATTTAGGAAACAATATTTTTTTTGTAATAA
>NW_021851240.1:0-17779 GCF_003651465.1 Formica exsecta
ATACTGATAATATGAAAGCATTTACAAAAAATATGTGATGGCTCAATGTAAGAGTGTTCAATCTATCACGCAGCAACGCATAAGTGTGTCTACACGGATATTATACACATACACGATGAAAGAGAGACAAAGACGGCGCAATCATCTCTCTTTGTCAAACGATCAGTGTACTACTAGAAAAATGTCCTCATTAGCTGCTCCTTGCATATCGCTCTAGTGATATCCGTTTTTTTCGTATGTAGCCTCGAAGAAGTCATATTTCTTCCTCTAACTTTTTTTGCTATATTCTTTGCAAAGCTTAGATTGGCGCTACAGAGCCGGATTTTGCATTTTGGCTCTCAAAAAATTTATAATTAATAAAATACAGCTCATGGCCAACTGCACCTAATCCGCCATGAGCTGTACCAGAGCTGTACCTTATTTATCAATTTATGAAATATTATTTTAACTCTTTTTTCCAAAAAATCGCTCTGTAGAGCCAATCTTACGATCCTACTGATTACGAATATTGCTGTTAGAATTTAATTTTCTTTGTATTTTGGCCGTAATACGAAAAAAACGTATCCGTAGTTCACGGCTTCCCGCGAGAGGTCTCTACTGTCTCTCCTGCCGACCCTTAAAAAAATATAGAAGAGAATGTGAAAAAAAGTAGATAAAAGAATGTATCAATACATATATATTACCATGTGAGTTCACATCAGTAAAAAAAAATATATATATATAAACGTACTCATATATATATATATATAATTTTATTATAACACTTTTTATCGCAACTACAATGCACAATGCAGTTATTATTCCTATTTTCACTATTTTAGGATTGCACTTTGTATCATCATATTTTTGACGATGCGGTAAGACCAGCCAGCAAAGCAAATCCGCAAAGTATTGCATTAGGTTTAAAGGGTGCAGTCACATATGCTTGTAAAGTAAAATATGAACCGGCGGCTACCGCAAGACAACTGACTATAGTATAATGAGGTCAGTTTATATGATGCAAAATATATTATCACAATCATAAGATAAATTCTTGTCAGAATAATGAATATAATTGTTATTTCTTTATTTCTTTATAGGAGAACACTTGTGACAAATGAAGATACTTTTTGTGCGGCTTCAAGTGTAACGCATAGATTCACTTTGAAACAGAATTCCGCTATTGGGACATTACTTTGTTCAACTTGACAATAGAATAATGTAAGTTTTTTAGCATTATAAAAAATTTATCATTTCGGCACGGTTGACGATTCAGGTTAAATTGATAATAAATCAACAATGTAGATTATTCTGACAATTAAGTCATGTGTTTTCATTTTGCTTCTATCCGCGATATCTTGAAATTATAGTAAAAAAGAAACGAAAGGATGATCACTGCAAATTTCATATCACATTGCAAGACGTTTTTTATAATTTTCCTTATAATAATGAGTCCTCGTGCAATATCTAATTCTGAAATTATAATAATGAGATCCTTATAATAATGAGTCCTCGTCCAATATCTAATTCTGAAATTATAAAAACTTTAAAATATTTTGAAATTTGTGACAATCAAACCGGCAAATTGAAATCTAAATTTAATTCAGTGTGGAGAGACATATGCGCAACATGGGACAATCAAATGAAACATTTTAATTTATACTTTTATGTCTATCAAAATCGGCATAATGTTTTCAAAACATATAAAAAGATGAAAAACGTGATTAATTTCAATAACTTTACGAAAGAAATTCTAAGTGAAACTGATGACATTGATATTTCTGACTTGTGTAATGATAGTAATAGCAGTAGCTTTGACAGTTTTGAATGGAATACGCAACATCCATGTAATGATAAAAAAATTCAATTTAAAATTGTTTTATCAAAAGAACAATGGTTAAATGGTTAAATAGAAGAGAAAGTCAATAATAGAGGAGAAATTTATTATTCTTTGAAGAATGGGTGGACACATATTTTGTCTGAATTAATTTATTAATTTTTCAAATTACCATGTGCGTATTCTTTCAAGAACCAAAAAGTAATACACGCGAACTGTTATGCTACAGATTATATTGTAAAAATAAATGGATTTTGCAGTGATCATAATTGTAAAGCTCAAATTTATGGGCAAGGATTATTTCAGTTTACCAATGATGATGATATATCGCTCGAATTTGTTACCTTAAATACTAAAGATTTATTACACTCCAAAAAAAGATATGTGTCCGGTAATTGTAAACAAATTTATGGGCAAGGATTATTTCAGTTTACCAATGATGATGATATATCGCTCGAATTCGTTACCTTAGATACTGAAGAAGATTTACACTCCAAAAAAAGATATGTGTCCGGAATTCGAAAAACGTCGTTTAAAAAGCATTTGAAACATAAAAAAGCCGATGTATTTAGAAGTGAATTAATTAGAAAATATCATAAATATGGCGATCAAATTGGTCCTTTGGTACCAAATAACAATGTTATTAATGGAGTGCGTTTCGAGGCTAAAAATGAAGAATTCGGTGTTAAAGATAATGTATGGAAATCGCTTGAACATTTAAAAAGTGACGTTGAATTTAGTCGTGCCATTAAACAAACAGGCTTTGATAAATTTTTCTTTATGTATTGGACACCAGAACAAATTGATGTTTATAATGATGTGATAAAACTTGGTTCAACTGTTTCTATTGACGCGACAGGGAGTGTTGTCCGTAAAATAACACGTTCGGAAAATAATTCTAGTAATCACATTTTTTTATATCAAATAAATACTCATGTTCAAAGCATTATAATACCATCTGGTCAACTTCTCTCGAAACGACAAGACACTCGAATCGTTGAATTCTGGTTACAAGAATGGATTTCATCTGGCGCACATGTTCCTTTAGAAGTAGTCACTGATATGTCAATTACACTTCAAAATGCGATTACTTTAGCAACTAATGGAATATTTTATAAAAAGTATTTGTCAATTTGTTATGATTTTTTAATTGGAAAAACTCAATTTGTACCACGGCCATTCGTTCGAATTGATATTGCTCATCTGATACATTGTGTTGCTAGACTGAAATGTTTATCTCGTGCAAAACCAGCAGTAAAAGATTTTTATTTACGATGTATAGGATTTATGACTACAATTGAAAAATTTCAAGATTTAGAAAAATCTATGAAATCAGTTTTGATTGTTAGTCAAAACGAGAGTAAATGTTATGCAGAAATTCAGTGGATTTTGAAAAGGATTGAAACTTTCAAATTTGATGATTCCATTGATTATAAACAGATAAGACAGTCTAATGTTTGTGAAAATGGCAATAATTGTACAGAACACATTTCTTGTAATGATGGAATTGATGTATTTTCCTCTGTGACAGTAGATCATAATTATAACTACAACGTTGATAATCTTTCGCTTTATATTGATCAAATAGTAGAGCAAACGTATTCAGAGCAAAATTCAAATATGTCAATTAATTTTAATGATATGAACATGTATTATTTTCCGGAAATTATCAATGATTTGAAACGTTTATTTAAACAATTTCCATCGTGGACTAATGTTATGTTGAACTGTTTTAATTCAAAAAATACTGTCGCAACATCTGCTCGATCCGAAAATTATTTTCGTTTTATTAAGGAAAATCTCTTAGAAGAACGTCAACCGTGCCGATTTGATAAATTTTTTATAAAACACGTACGAACAATTAATACCAAAGTTATCAAAGGAAGAGCAGCTTATGATGCATTAAAGAAAAACAAAGTTATTATTAATCAAAATCGTGAGGAAAAGCTACGGAAGGAGGAACAATTAATTTTACAAACGAAAGAAAATTGGAAAAATAAAGTAGTGAATGATACATTTGATTTTTCTAATGAAAATGAAAAAGATAATTTTTCTATTCTTAATTTTAATACTGATGAATATAATCAATTAGAAGCTGTTAATTCAAAAGATATTGTTCATTCTACTCCGAAAGGTATGGTGGATTATCCAATTATAAAAAATTCAGAAAACAATTTTTCCATTGTGTTGGATGCTGAAAAAAAAGTATTTGAACCGATAATTAAAGTAAATCAAAATTCTGAAAATGACAAGAATTTATTGAACAAACGCGGAATGTATGTTACTCCATGTCCTAATGTAAAGGTAATCCACCAAAAACCTGCTCAAAAAAAGTTTAAAAAAGATTTTATTAAAAATGGTAATAGGTTACCTCCACGTATGATTAATAATAACAAAATTTATCTTTTTAACACTTGTCCGTTCGATTCAATCACTGAAATTGTATCTGCTGCTTGTTGCAACTCCAGAAACTTTGAGAATTTTGTCACTTCACAAATAAGAAAAGAAACTATTTGTTTTTTTACATGTGTACGTAATTATACTGAACACGGAGCTACAGCATCGTTTTACAAATTAAGAGTAACATTGTTATATTCATTATATCCGTCTGCTAGTAACAATATAACTTGTGAAGACAATGTTTGCGATTTATCCCAATCTAAAAAGGGCATGTTATTGACATTGTTGTCGCTTTTCCGCGATCTTGATTGGTTGTCTTGTTCATGCGCTTGCTTCACTCGTGTGACTTGCTTCATTCGTGTCGTTTGACAGTTTGTCATTTGACAGTTAGTTGACAGTGTTGACAGTTAAAAAAATAAATATTAAATATAGTTAAATATATTTAATAAATATAGAAAGAAAGAGGAAGAAGGAAAGACGAATAAAGAAAGGTATGTATATTATATATGTATATTGTGTGTATATATGTATATTGCTGTATGAAAAATACGTATACTATTTTTTTTTATACTTATATATTTTTTTTATACTTTATAAATATATATTTTAATGTATATTACTTATTAATATAAACGATTCATTTAATATTAATATAAATGTTTCATTTACAGTTAAAGAAAAGACGAAGAATAGGCGAGAAAGAGAGAGGAAGGGAGAGAGAGAGAGAGAGAAAAACTGAGAGAGAGATAGAGAGAGAGAGAGACAGAAAGGAAAGAAAGAAGAGAAAGAAGGAGGTTTTATTTAAAATTAAAGAAAAGGAAGAATACGCAAAAGACAGGGAGAGAAAGAGATAGACAGAAAGAAAAAAGGAGAAAGAATATAATATTAGGTAATAATATTGTTTAATATTATCATTTAATATTGTTTGTTAAATATTATTAATAAAGATTATTACATATTATTAATATTATTAATATTATTAATATCATTTAATATTATTAAAGTTAATTATAGTATTAGAGAGAGACAGAAAGGAAAGAAAGAAGAGAAAGAAGGAGGTTTTACTTAAAATTAAAGAAAAGGAAGAATACGCAAAAGACAGGGAGAGAAAGAGATAGACAGAAAGAAAAAAGGAGAAAGAATATAATATTAGGTAATAATATTGTTTAATATTATCATTTAATATTGTTTGTTAAATATTATTAATAAAGATTATTAAATATTATTAATATTATTAATATTATTAATATCATTTAATATTATTAAAGTTAATTATAGTATTAGAGAGAGACAGAAAAGAAAGAAAGAAGAGAAAAAAGTAGGTTTTATTTAAAATTAAAGAAAAGGAAGAATACGCAAAAGACAGGGAGAGAAAGAGATAGACAGAAAGAAAAAAGGAGAAAGAATATAATATTAGGTAATAATATTGTTTAATATTATCATTTAATATTGTTTGTTAAATATTATTAATAAAGATTATTAAATATTATTAATATTATTAATATTATTAATATCATTTAATATTATTAAAGTTAATTATAGTATTAGAGAGAGACAGAAAAGAAAGAAAGAAGAGAAAAAAGTAGGTTTTATTTAAAATTAAAGAAAAGGAAGAATACGCAAAAGACAGGGAGAGAAAGAGATAGACAGAAAGAAAAAAGGAGAAAGAATATAATATTAGGTAATAATATTGTTTAATATTATCATTTAATATTGTTTGTTAAATATTATTAATAAAGATTATTAAATATTATTAATATTATTAATATTATTAATATCATTTAATATTATTAAAGTTAATTATAGTATTAGAGAGAGACAGAAAAGAAAGAAAGAAGAGAAAAAAGTAGGTTTTATTTAAAATTAAAGAAAAGGAAGAATACGCAAAAGACAGGGAGAGAAAGAGATAGACAGAAAGAAAAAAGGAGAAAGAATATAATATTAGGTAATAATATTGTTTAATATTATCATTTAATATTGTTTGTTAAATATTATTAATAAAGATTATTAAATATTATTAATATTATTAATATTATTAATATCATTTAATATTATTAAAGTTAATTATAGTATTAGAGAGAGACAGAAAAGAAAGAAAGAAGAGAAAAAAGTAGGTTTTATTTAAAATTAAAGAAAAGGAAGAATACGCAAAAGACAGGGAGAGAAAGAGATAGACAGAAAGAAAAAAGGAGAAAGAATATAATATTAGGTAATAATATTGTTTAATATTATCATTTAATATTGTTTGTTAAATATTATTAATAAAGATTATTAAATATTATTAATATTATTAATATTATTAATATCATTTAATATTATTAAAGTTAATTATAGTATTAGAGAGAGACAGAAAAGAAAGAAAGAAGAGAAAAAAGTAGGTTTTATTTAAAATTAAAGAAAAGGAAGAATACGCAAAAGACAGGGAGAGAAAGAGATAGACAGAAAGAAAAAAGGAGAAAGAATATAATATTAGGTAATAATATTGTTTAATATTATCATTTAATATTGTTTGTTAAATATTATTAATAAAGATTATTAAATATTATTAATATTATTAATATTATTAATATCATTTAATATTATTAAAGTTAATTATAGTATTAGAGAGAGACAGAAAAGAAAGAAAGAAGAGAAAAAAGTAGGTTTTATTTAAAATTAAAGAAAAGGAAGAATACGCAAAAGACAGGGAGAGAAAGAGATAGACAGAAAGAAAAAAGGAGAAAGAATATAATATTAGGTAATAATATTGTTTAATATTATCATTTAATATTGTTTGTTAAATATTATTAATAAAGATTATTAAATATTATTAATATTATTAATATTATTAATATCATTTAATATTATTAAAGTTAATTATAGTATTAGAGAGAGACAGAAAAGAAAGAAAGAAGAGAAAAAAGTAGGTTTTATTTAAAATTAAAGAAAAGGAAGAATACGCAAAAGACAGGGAGAGAAAGAGATAGACAGAAAGAAAAAAGGAGAAAGAATATAATATTAGGTAATAATATTGTTTAATATTATCATTTAATATTGTTTGTTAAATATTATTAATAAAGATTATTAAATATTATTAATATTATTAATATTATTAATATCATTTAATATTATTAAAGTTAATTATAGTATTAGAGAGAGACAGAAAAGAAAGAAAGAAGAGAAAAAAGTAGGTTTTATTTAAAATTAAAGAAAAGGAAGAATACGCAAAAGACAGGGAGAGAAAGAGATAGACAGAAAGAAAAAAGGAGAAAGAATATAATATTAGGTAATAATATTGTTTAATATTATCATTTAATATTGTTTGTTAAATATTATTAATAAAGATTATTAAATATTATTAATATTATTAATATTATTAATATCATTTAATATTATTAAAGTTAATTATAGTATTAGAGAGAGACAGAAAAGAAAGAAAGAAGAGAAAAAAGTAGGTTTTATTTAAAATTAAAGAAAAGGAAGAATACGCAAAAGACAGGGAGAGAAAGAGATAGACAGAAAGAAAAAAGGAGAAAGAATATAATATTAGGTAATAATATTGTTTAATATTATCATTTAATATTGTTTGTTAAATATTATTAATAAAGATTATTAAATATTATTAATATTATTAATATTATTAATATCATTTAATATTATTAAAGTTAATTATAGTATTAGAGAGAGACAGAAAAGAAAGAAAGAAGAGAAAAAAGTAGGTTTTATTTAAAATTAAAGAAAAGGAAGAATACGCAAAAGACAGGGAGAGAAAGAGATAGACAGAAAGAAAAAAGGAGAAAGAATATAATATTAGGTAATAATATTGTTTAATATTATCATTTAATATTGTTTGTTAAATATTATTAATAAAGATTATTAAATATTATTAATATTATTAATATTATTAATATCATTTAATATTATTAAAGTTAATTATAGTATTAGAGAGAGACAGAAAAGAAAGAAAGAAGAGAAAAAAGTAGGTTTTATTTAAAATTAAAGAAAAGGAAGAATACGCAAAAGACAGGGAGAGAAAGAGATAGACAGAAAGAAAAAAGGAGAAAGAATATAATATTAGGTAATAATATTGTTTAATATTATCATTTAATATTGTTTGTTAAATATTATTAATAAAGATTATTAAATATTATTAATATTATTAATATTATTAATATCATTTAATATTATTAAAGTTAATTATAGTATTAGAGAGAGACAGAAAAGAAAGAAAGAAGAGAAAAAAGTAGGTTTTATTTAAAATTAAAGAAAAGGAAGAATACGCAAAAGACAGGGAGAGAAAGAGATAGACAGAAAGAAAAAAGGAGAAAGAATATAATATTAGGTAATAATATTGTTTAATATTATCATTTAATATTGTTTGTTAAATATTATTAATAAAGATTATTAAATATTATTAATATTATTAATATTATTAATATCATTTAATATTATTAAAGTTAATTATAGTATTAGAGAGAGACAGAAAAGAAAGAAAGAAGAGAAAAAAGTAGGTTTTATTTAAAATTAAAGAAAAGGAAGAATACGCAAAAGACAGGGAGAGAAAGAGATAGACAGAAAGAAAAAAGGAGAAAGAATATAATATTAGGTAATAATATTGTTTAATATTATCATTTAATATTGTTTGTTAAATATTATTAATAAAGATTATTAAATATTATTAATATTATTAATATTATTAATATCATTTAATATTATTAAAGTTAATTATAGTATTAGAGAGAGACAGAAAAGAAAGAAAGAAGAGAAAAAAGTAGGTTTTATTTAAAATTAAAGAAAAGGAAGAATACGCAAAAGACAGGGAGAGAAAGAGATAGACAGAAAGAAAAAAGGAGAAAGAATATAATATTAGGTAATAATATTGTTTAATATTATCATTTAATATTGTTTGTTAAATATTATTAATAAAGATTATTAAATATTATTAATATTATTAATATTATTAATATCATTTAATATTATTAAAGTTAATTATAGTATTAGAGAGAGACAGAAAAGAAAGAAAGAAGAGAAAAAAGTAGGTTTTATTTAAAATTAAAGAAAAGGAAGAATACGCAAAAGACAGGGAGAGAAAGAGATAGACAGAAAGAAAAAAGGAGAAAGAATATAATATTAGGTAATAATATTGTTTAATATTATCATTTAATATTGTTTGTTAAATATTATTAATAAAGATTATTAAATATTATTAATATTATTAATATTATTAATATCATTTAATATTATTAAAGTTAATTATAGTATTAGAGAGAGACAGAAAAGAAAGAAAGAAGAGAAAAAAGTAGGTTTTATTTAAAATTAAAGAAAAGGAAGAATACGCAAAAGACAGGGAGAGAAAGAGATAGACAGAAAGAAAAAAGGAGAAAGAATATAATATTAGGTAATAATATTGTTTAATATTATCATTTAATATTGTTTGTTAAATATTATTAATAAAGATTATTAAATATTATTAATATTATTAATATTATTAATATCATTTAATATTATTAAAGTTAATTATAGTATTAGAGAGAGACAGAAAAGAAAGAAAGAAGAGAAAAAAGTAGGTTTTATTTAAAATTAAAGAAAAGGAAGAATACGCAAAAGACAGGGAGAGAAAGAGATAGACAGAAAGAAAAAAGGAGAAAGAATATAATATTAGGTAATAATATTGTTTAATATTATCATTTAATATTGTTTGTTAAATATTATTAATAAAGATTATTAAATATTATTAATATTATTAATATTATTAATATCATTTAATATTATTAAAGTTAATTATAGTATTAGAGAGAGACAGAAAAGAAAGAAAGAAGAGAAAAAAGTAGGTTTTATTTAAAATTAAAGAAAAGGAAGAATACGCAAAAGACAGGGAGAGAAAGAGATAGACAGAAAGAAAAAAGGAGAAAGAATATAATATTAGGTAATAATATTGTTTAATATTATCATTTAATATTGTTTGTTAAATATTATTAATAAAGATTATTAAATATTATTAATATTATTAATATTATTAATATCATTTAATATTATTAAAGTTAATTATAGTATTAGAGAGAGACAGAAAAGAAAGAAAGAAGAGAAAAAAGTAGGTTTTATTTAAAATTAAAGAAAAGGAAGAATACGCAAAAGACAGGGAGAGAAAGAGATAGACAGAAAGAAAAAAGGAGAAAGAATATAATATTAGGTAATAATATTGTTTAATATTATCATTTAATATTGTTTGTTAAATATTATTAATAAAGATTATTAAATATTATTAATATTATTAATATTATTAATATCATTTAATATTATTAAAGTTAATTATAGTATTAGAGAGAGACAGAAAAGAAAGAAAGAAGAGAAAAAAGTAGGTTTTATTTAAAATTAAAGAAAAGGAAGAATACGCAAAAGACAGGGAGAGAAAGAGATAGACAGAAAGAAAAAAGGAGAAAGAATATAATATTAGGTAATAATATTGTTTAATATTATCATTTAATATTGTTTGTTAAATATTATTAATAAAGATTATTAAATATTATTAATATTATTAATATTATTAATATCATTTAATATTATTAAAGTTAATTATAGTATTAGAGAGAGACAGAAAAGAAAGAAAGAAGAGAAAAAAGTAGGTTTTATTTAAAATTAAAGAAAAGGAAGAATACGCAAAAGACAGGGAGAGAAAGAGATAGACAGAAAGAAAAAAGGAGAAAGAATATAATATTAGGTAATAATATTGTTTAATATTATCATTTAATATTGTTTGTTAAATATTATTAATAAAGATTATTAAATATTATTAATATTATTAATATTATTAATATCATTTAATATTATTAAAGTTAATTATAGTATTAGAGAGAGACAGAAAAGAAAGAAAGAAGAGAAAAAAGTAGGTTTTATTTAAAATTAAAGAAAAGGAAGAATACGCAAAAGACAGGGAGAGAAAGAGATAGACAGAAAGAAAAAAGGAGAAAGAATATAATATTAGGTAATAATATTGTTTAATATTATCATTTAATATTGTTTGTTAAATATTATTAATAAAGATTATTAAATATTATTAATATTATTAATATTATTAATATCATTTAATATTATTAAAGTTAATTATAGTATTAGAGAGAGACAGAAAAGAAAGAAAGAAGAGAAAAAAGTAGGTTTTATTTAAAATTAAAGAAAAGGAAGAATACGCAAAAGACAGGGAGAGAAAGAGATAGACAGAAAGAAAAAAGGAGAAAGAATATAATATTAGGTAATAATATTGTTTAATATTATCATTTAATATTGTTTGTTAAATATTATTAATAAAGATTATTAAATATTATTAATATTATTAATATTATTAATATCATTTAATATTATTAAAGTTAATTATAGTATTAGAGAGAGACAGAAAAGAAAGAAAGAAGAGAAAAAAGTAGGTTTTATTTAAAATTAAAGAAAAGGAAGAATACGCAAAAGACAGGGAGAGAAAGAGATAGACAGAAAGAAAAAAGGAGAAAGAATATAATATTAGGTAATAATATTGTTTAATATTATCATTTAATATTGTTTGTTAAATATTATTAATAAAGATTATTAAATATTATTAATATTATTAATATTATTAATATCATTTAATATTATTAAAGTTAATTATAGTATTAGAGAGAGACAGAAAAGAAAGAAAGAAGAGAAAAAAGTAGGTTTTATTTAAAATTAAAGAAAAGGAAGAATACGCAAAAGACAGGGAGAGAAAGAGATAGACAGAAAGAAAAAAGGAGAAAGAATATAATATTAGGTAATAATATTGTTTAATATTATCATTTAATATTGTTTGTTAAATATTATTAATAAAGATTATTAAATATTATTAATATTATTAATATTATTAATATCATTTAATATTATTAAAGTTAATTATAGTATTAGAGAGAGACAGAAAAGAAAGAAAGAAGAGAAAAAAGTAGGTTTTATTTAAAATTAAAGAAAAGGAAGAATACGCAAAAGACAGGGAGAGAAAGAGATAGACAGAAAGAAAAAAGGAGAAAGAATATAATATTAGGTAATAATATTGTTTAATATTATCATTTAATATTGTTTGTTAAATATTATTAATAAAGATTATTAAATATTATTAATATTATTAATATTATTAATATCATTTAATATTATTAAAGTTAATTATAGTATTAGAGAGAGACAGAAAAGAAAGAAAGAAGAGAAAAAAGTAGGTTTTATTTAAAATTAAAGAAAAGGAAGAATACGCAAAAGACAGGGAGAGAAAGAGATAGACAGAAAGAAAAAAGGAGAAAGAATATAATATTAGGTAATAATATTGTTTAATATTATCATTTAATATTGTTTGTTAAATATTATTAATAAAGATTATTAAATATTATTAATATTATTAATATTATTAATATCATTTAATATTATTAAAGTTAATTATAGTATTAGAGAGAGACAGAAAAGAAAGAAAGAAGAGAAAAAAGTAGGTTTTATTTAAAATTAAAGAAAAGGAAGAATACGCAAAAGACAGGGAGAGAAAGAGATAGACAGAAAGAAAAAAGGAGAAAGAATATAATATTAGGTAATAATATTGTTTAATATTATCATTTAATATTGTTTGTTAAATATTATTAATAAAGATTATTAAATATTATTAATATTATTAATATTATTAATATCATTTAATATTATTAAAGTTAATTATAGTATTAGAGAGAGACAGAAAAGAAAGAAAGAAGAGAAAAAAGTAGGTTTTATTTAAAATTAAAGAAAAGGAAGAATACGCAAAAGACAGGGAGAGAAAGAGATAGACAGAAAGAAAAAAGGAGAAAGAATATAATATTAGGTAATAATATTGTTTAATATTATCATTTAATATTGTTTGTTAAATATTATTAATAAAGATTATTAAATATTATTAATATTATTAATATTATTAATATCATTTAATATTATTAAAGTTAATTATAGTATTAGAGAGAGACAGAAAAGAAAGAAAGAAGAGAAAAAAGTAGGTTTTATTTAAAATTAAAGAAAAGGAAGAATACGCAAAAGACAGGGAGAGAAAGAGATAGACAGAAAGAAAAAAGGAGAAAGAATATAATATTAGGTAATAATATTGTTTAATATTATCATTTAATATTGTTTGTTAAATATTATTAATAAAGATTATTAAATATTATTAATATTATTAATATTATTAATATCATTTAATATTATTAAAGTTAATTATAGTATTAGAGAGAGACAGAAAAGAAAGAAAGAAGAGAAAAAAGTAGGTTTTATTTAAAATTAAAGAAAAGGAAGAATACGCAAAAGACAGGGAGAGAAAGAGATAGACAGAAAGAAAAAAGGAGAAAGAATATAATATTAGGTAATAATATTGTTTAATATTATCATTTAATATTGTTTGTTAAATATTATTAATAAAGATTATTAAATATTATTAATATTATTAATATTATTAATATCATTTAATATTATTAAAGTTAATTATAGTATTAGAGAGAGACAGAAAAGAAAGAAAGAAGAGAAAAAAGTAGGTTTTATTTAAAATTAAAGAAAAGGAAGAATACGCAAAAGACAGGGAGAGAAAGAGATAGACAGAAAGAAAAAAGGAGAAAGAATATAATATTAGGTAATAATATTGTTTAATATTATCATTTAATATTGTTTGTTAAATATTATTAATAAAGATTATTAAATATTATTAATATTATTAATATTATTAATATCATTTAATATTATTAAAGTTAATTATAGTATTAGAGAGAGACAGAAAAGAAAGAAAGAAGAGAAAAAAGTAGGTTTTATTTAAAATTAAAGAAAAGGAAGAATACGCAAAAGACAGGGAGAGAAAGAGATAGACAGAAAGAAAAAAGGAGAAAGAATATAATATTAGGTAATAATATTGTTTAATATTATCATTTAATATTGTTTGTTAAATATTATTAATAAAGATTATTAAATATTATTAATATTATTAATATTATTAATATCATTTAATATTATTAAAGTTAATTATAGTATTAGAGAGAGACAGAAAAGAAAGAAAGAAGAGAAAAAAGTAGGTTTTATTTAAAATTAAAGAAAAGGAAGAATACGCAAAAGACAGGGAGAGAAAGAGATAGACAGAAAGAAAAAAGGAGAAAGAATATAATATTAGGTAATAATATTGTTTAATATTATCATTTAATATTGTTTGTTAAATATTATTAATAAAGATTATTAAATATTATTAATATTATTAATATTATTAATATCATTTAATATTATTAAAGTTAATTATAGTATTAGAGAGAGACAGAAAAGAAAGAAAGAAGAGAAAAAAGTAGGTTTTATTTAAAATTAAAGAAAAGGAAGAATACGCAAAAGACAGGGAGAGAAAGAGATAGACAGAAAGAAAAAAGGAGAAAGAATATAATATTAGGTAATAATATTGTTTAATATTATCATTTAATATTGTTTGTTAAATATTATTAATAAAGATTATTAAATATTATTAATATTATTAATATTATTAATATCATTTAATATTATTAAAGTTAATTATAGTATTAGAGAGAGACAGAAAAGAAAGAAAGAAGAGAAAAAAGTAGGTTTTATTTAAAATTAAAGAAAAGGAAGAATACGCAAAAGACAGGGAGAGAAAGAGATAGACAGAAAGAAAAAAGGAGAAAGAATATAATATTAGGTAATAATATTGTTTAATATTATCATTTAATATTGTTTGTTAAATATTATTAATAAAGATTATTAAATATTATTAATATTATTAATATTATTAATATCATTTAATATTATTAAAGTTAATTATAGTATTAGAGAGAGACAGAAAAGAAAGAAAGAAGAGAAAAAAGTAGGTTTTATTTAAAATTAAAGAAAAGGAAGAATACGCAAAAGACAGGGAGAGAAAGAGATAGACAGAAAGAAAAAAGGAGAAAGAATATAATATTAGGTAATAATATTGTTTAATATTATCATTTAATATTGTTTGTTAAATATTATTAATAAAGATTATTAAATATTATTAATATTATTAATATTATTAATATCATTTAATATTATTAAAGTTAATTATAGTATTAGAGAGAGACAGAAAAGAAAGAAAGAAGAGAAAAAAGTAGGTTTTATTTAAAATTAAAGAAAAGGAAGAATACGCAAAAGACAGGGAGAGAAAGAGATAGACAGAAAGAAAAAAGGAGAAAGAATATAATATTAGGTAATAATATTGTTTAATATTATCATTTAATATTGTTTGTTAAATATTATTAATAAAGATTATTAAATATTATTAATATTATTAATATTATTAATATCATTTAATATTATTAAAGTTAATTATAGTATTAGAGAGAGACAGAAAAGAAAGAAAGAAGAGAAAAAAGTATTTGAAATTTGTGACAATCAAACCGGCAAATTGAAATCTAAATTTAATTCAGTGTGGAGAGATATATGCGCAACATGGGACAATCAAATGAAACCTTTTAATTTATAATTTTATGTCTATCAAAATCGGCATAATGTTTTCAAAACATATAAAAAGATGAAAAACGTGATTAATTTCAATAACTTTACGAAAGAAATTCTAAGTGAAACTGATGACATTGATATTTCTGACTTGTGTAATGATAGTAATAGCAGTAGCTTCGACAGTTTTGAATGGAATACGCAACATCCATGTAATGATAGAAAAATTCAATTTATAATTGTTTCATCAAAAGAACAATGGTTAAATATCAAACCAGAAGAGAAAGTCAATAATAGAGGAGAAATTTATTATTCTTTGAAGAATGGGTGGACACATATCTTGTCTGAATTAATTTTTCTACAAGAAAAATTACCATGTGCGTATTCTTTCAAGAACCAAAAAGTAATACACGCGAACTGTTATGCTACAGATTATATTGTAAAAATAAATGGATTTTGCAGTGATCATAATTGTAAAGCTCAAATTTATGGGCAAGGATTATTTCAGTTTACCAATGATGATGATATATCGCTCGAATTTGTTACCTTAGATACTGAAGATTTATTACACTCCAAAAAAAGATGTGTCCGTAATTCGAAAAACGTCGTTTAAAAAGCATTTAAAACATAAAAAAGCCGATGTATTTAGAAGTGAATTAATTAGAAAATATCATAAATATGGCGATCAAATTGGTCCTTTGGTACCAAATAACAATGTTATTAATGGAGTGCGTTTCGAGGCTAAAAATGAAGAATTCGGTGTTAAAGATAATGTATGGAAATCGCTTGAACATTTAAAAAGTGACGTTGAATTTAGTCGTGCCATTAAAACAAACAGGCTTTGATCAATTTTTTTTATGTATTGGACACCAGAACAAATTAATGTTTATAATGATGTGATAAAACTTGGTTCAACTGTTTCTATTGACGCGACAGGGAGTGTTGTCCGTAAAATAACACGTTCGGAAAATAATTCTAGTAATCACATTTTTTTATATCAAATAATTACTCATGTTCAAAACATTATAATACCATCTGGTCAACTTCTCTCGGAACGACAAGACACTCGAATCGTTGAATTCTGGTTACGAGAATGGATTTCATCTGGCGCACATGTTCCTTTAGAAGTAGTCACTGATATGTCAATTACACTTCAAAATGCGATTACTTTAGCAACTAATGGAATATTTTATAAAAAGTATTTGTCAATTTGTTATGATTTTTTAATTGGAAAAACTCAATTTGTACCACGGCCATTCGTTCGAATTGATATTGCTCATCTGATACATTGTGTTGCTAGACTGAAATGTTTATCTCGTGCAAAACCAGCAGTAAAAGATTTTTATTTACGATGTATAGGATTTATGACTACAATTGAAAAATTTCAAGATTTAGAAAAATCTATGAAATCAGTTTTGATTGTCAGTCAAAACGAGAGTAAATGTTATGCAGAAATTCAGTGGATTTTTAAAAGGATTGAAACTTTCAAATTTCATGATTCCATTGATTATAAACAGATAAGACAGTCTAATATTTGTGAAAATGGCAATAATTGTACAGAATACATTTCTTGTAATGATGGAATTGATGTATTTTCCGCTGTGACAGTAGATCATAATTATAACTACAACGTTGATAATCTTTCGCTTTATATTGATCAAATAGTAGAACAAACGTATTCAGAGCAAAATTCAAATATGTCAATTAATTTTAATGATATGAACATGTATTATTTTCCGGAAATTATCAATGATTTGAAACGTTTATTTAAACAATTTCCATCGTGGACTAATGTTATGTTGAACTGTTTTAATTCAAAAAATACTGTCGCAACATCTGCTCGATCCGAAAATTATTTTCGTTTTATTAAGGAAAATCTCTTAGAAGAACGTCAACAGTGCCGATTTGATAAATTTTTTATAAAACACGTACGAACAATAGGGTATTATAACGTTTTTCAAAAATATTTTTTTATTGAAGTTCATACCCTATTTAGTTATTAAAATTTTTTTCGTTTGCTTCAAAACGTTCAATTTGTATTATTTTTAAATTATTTAAAATATCATAGTTTGAAATGCTACGAAAACGCGCCAATGTAGCGCTGTAGCCGCGTGACCTCACTTCGTTACT
>NW_021851240.1:17825-28694 GCF_003651465.1 Formica exsecta
CGCAGAATCAATTAATACATTGTTATTTAAACTAAATTAAATTAGCGCTCCGTTATTTTAACAGGCAAAAAATCTGTTCTGGCTCTATTTATAATAGGGTATTATAACGTTTTTCAAAAATATTTTTTTATTGAAGTTCATACCCTATTTAGTTATTAAAATTTTTTTCGTTTGCTTCAAAACGTTCAATTTGTATTATTTTTAAATTATTTAAAATATCATAGTTTGAAATGCTACGAAAACGCGCCAATATGGCGCTGTAGCCGCGTGACGTCACTTCCTTACTAAAACTTCGATTTAGTACAGGGAACAAGGAGATTGTTTGCGGTTTTACTTTTTTTTAAAGAAAAATAGTCATTAATGGACGAAATCAAATGGAAGCAAAATATGTTAAAACAAATTCTACTAAAAATTGATAAGTTATTGGTGTGTCAATTTATAAGAGAAAACAGTCGCTTTAATGTTGCAGAAATGCGAGGAGTAAAAACATCTGCGTAAATATATTATATAACAAGAAATTCATTAATTTATATTAAGACCCGATTGTTCTATCTGCAGTTAAAATATATATCTACCTTTTAAGTAAGACCTATATATGTTTTATATATATATTTTAAGGTTATTATATTAATTGTCTGTTGGAATTACGTATTTATTAAATTATTTTGTACATTTAAGGCTAGTTCAAACACAGATTAATATTTTCTAATATTTTCTACTCTAAAATGCTTAGTTTTTGAAAGAAAAGGAGTGTACGGGTGGTCTAGGACACCCTGTATATATTAGTTTCCTCGAAATTTTCAATCTACTTATTCGATAGCACCAAATATATTTTCTGCAGACAGATTCAAATATAACCTTAACTTTAATAACATTATATCTTGGCGTCGCGATGCTACCGCGTACCGCGTCGCTTGATACATATCATATACGTATGCACGCACATACACATTGTTTCTCAAGGCGTATTTGCACACTCAAGCAAATAATCGTACATGAGCACTGCAAACGCGCCTTGAGGGACAAAATCGCTTTGCATATGTGCATGCGAGCATACGTACGTGAGTCTGAAAGTTGGAAAAAATAAATGTCACAATTCTGGTATTTCGCTCGATACGATTATCATACCTCAGGATTGACTGCACCAATCTTATTCAAATTGGTCGCAATCGAAAGCTTGCATCCACATTGTATGAGAAAAGTGCCGTTAGATTTTTGATTACGGCTTTAGTTCCTGAGATATTTTAATCGAAAGTTTATTAAGACGTAAAACTCCGGATAAGCTACTTGGTAGCGTTGCGGCCCCTGTACATAGGCAAATCGTTGACAAGTCAGAAAGAAATTTTTTCATATATTTGGCGTCGCGACACTACCGTGTCGCTTGATTATAATAATTAATATCAATAATAATTATTATTTAGAAAAATATTACCTCCTCTTCCTCTTCCTCGTTTCGGTCCCAAATAATAATGAGTTCAACTTATAAAACTTAAAAGAAGACAACTTATAGAGAAAGGCCATAAACTCCTCTTGTCTTTTGATTGCATCTCGTCGTTTACCTCTCTTCCACCAATCTGAAAATATCAAAGATTTTATTATTGATTCTATATTTTTTTCACCGTTAATACAAAAAGATAATAGCATATATAAAAACAGAAAGCACAAAGTTATGATATACATACATTTTAACTGCACAAATATAAAACAAATCTTATTGTAAGGAATAATTTATGTAATCAAGTGACAGCAATATACAGTAGCGTTGTGATTTATTCTAATTCAACATTGCGATAACAGGTACAATCAAGTGCAGCACATGACAAAAGTATTTATATTTCATTTTATACTATAAATACTTTTTTCACATACACTGCACTTGAGTATATCTGTGATCACAACATTGCATTAGAATAAGTTACAATGCTATTATATATCGCTGTCGCTTAAGATTTGTTTTATATTCGTACAATTAAAATGTATATATATCATAACTTTGTGCTATTCATATAATACTTTAAAAGTATACATACACGGAAAGTCCCCGGCAGGATGCTCGTTATTAATGGCGGGTCCAGGTCTATATTTCTTTTTATCAACTGCTTGTACCTGCTTTTGTATCTGTTGTTTTTGTATCAAAGCCTCTTTTTCGAATAATTTTTCTCCTTCCTTTTCTAATTTTTCCATCTCCATCTATAAATAATTATATATATTACAGATTTCTGTGGAGTACTAATAATCTAAGAAATATTATAACTTTAAAGAAATTGATTGCATACTTTCATTTGTTCCTCGTCCGATTTTGCCTGCTTAAAAGCCTCCTCGCGCCTCGCGCTTCGTGCCTTCGAATCTTCTTTTAATTTTCTTTTGGCATTAAACTCTCTACTGCGTTCCTGCACCCGTTTTTTGCAACGATACTTTTATCATAGGCTGCCTTGTTTTATAACAAAATATTTTATTAAATTAGTTACAAAACTTTCTGGAACTTTCTTTTAAGAATAGATTTGTTTAATAATGTTGATAATACAAGTGCTATTCAGAAATCAACTTCTGGTAGGCTTGAAAAATAAAATAAAAAACAAAAAATATTTCAATATACACAAAAGTTACTTGTGTGTGTGTGTGTTGGTGGGTGGGTGGGTGGGTGGGGGGTGTGTTCGTGTGTGTGTGTGCGCGCGTGCGTGTATGTGTATATACAGGGTGTCCCATCAAAAGTGGCCACCCCCTTTAATCTTCTAAACTAAAAGAGATATACCATAACAAATACATATCAAATTAAATGGTTCAAACTAAACTCTATTGTGAGCATAGTGGTTATTTCCAAAAGCTATCTGTGTTAATGTACGGAGAGATGCGTAATTTTTTTATAATAATGTGGATATGATAAAAGTCCATATGATAAAAGTTGTAGCACTGTTTGAAACGAATATAACAATGTATGATATAATGTAAATATTTTACATATTATACGAGTTTTATCAACTTGAAATATCGCGAGCGACGTCTACCTTTTCACTTTCTGAACTGCGTTATGGCCAACTTCTGACTCATGCATTAGAGATCGACATATGTCATGTTGTCATTTGATCATAATACTCAATCCGAAGTTGGCCATATCGCAGAGTCGAAAATGAAAAAGTAAACGTCGCCCGTAATATTCCAAGTTGATAAAACACGTATAATATATAAAATATTTACATTATATCATACATCGTTGTATTCGTTTCAAACAGTGCTACAACTTTTATCATATCGAAATATTCACATTATTATAAAAAAATGATGCGTACCTCTCCGTTCGTTAACACAGATAGCTTTTGAAAGCAACCATTATGCTTACAATAGAGTTCAGTTTGAACCATTTAATATATATTGAACGATTTGATATATATTTGTTATGGTTTATCTCTTTTAGTTTAAAAGATAAAAGGGGGTGGCCATTTTTGGTGGGACACCCTGTATATGTGTTTGTGCGTGTGTGTGTACACACACACACACACACTACTTTTCTCGACATAATCGTTATTCGAATTGAGGGCACTTGTCGTAACGCGACACAAGCTTTTACCATCATCAAAGTACATTGCTGCCAAACTTGAATCTCAGCCAACTCCTAACACTGCTCATCACATCCACTCTTCATTGTCCTCGAATCGCTGCATTTTTAACATATTTTCACGCATGTGAAGATGAAAGTCACTTGGTGCAAGGTCTAGGATGTAAGATGGATGATCGAACTCCCATTGGATTGCTCCGGAGGTTCCAATGGGGGTTTCTCGACAGATTTTTCGCATAAAAGTGTGGCTAAGAGTGTAGCAATTCGAAGGCAACCAAGAATTAATTAGCAGTGCTAAGATTCCAATTTGGCGCCATACTTTGATGAGGGTATACAAAAACTTGTGCCACACTACAATAAGTACCTCACTTCGAATGGTGATTTTTGAGAAAAGTAGTATATATATATGCAAATAACTTTTTTATATACAGGGTGATTCAAAACAACCTTCTGTCCTTACAATATCATATACTTGACTCAATTCTAAGACGATTTTTCCTTTGCCAAAATTTTTTCCGAGGCTTAGTTTTCAAATTATAAGGTAAAGCAGTTAACGAATTACGGGCCGCGTACGCGAGGCAGGCAGGGGCGGCGAAACTCACCGTCCGATGCTGGTGATTACGTGAAGCGCACGCTGCGATCAACTGTTTGCTACATGCGATGGGGTGTATGTGTGAGAAAGAACGTATACGCGTATACACACACATTCTCTCTCTCTCTCTCTTTCTCTTACACCCATCGCGTGTAGCAAACAGCTGATCGTACACACGTTCTCTCTCTCTCTCTCTCTCTCTCATTTACTCCGCTACAAAATATACAAGGTGGCTCATTTTAATTTATCCACTCAAATATTTTAAAATCTGTAAGTTTTAGAAGGAAACTTTTTAGACAAAAGTTGTTTGGTTCTGAGGAGGAAAGAAGATAGGAATGTTAGTTAGACCTTAGGTGGCGTTGTTGGGGTGATATCAAGATCGCATTAAATTTTTAAAATTAAAACTCCTATTTTTTATTGCAATTCTTGTAGTCCTTGTCGAGACGATTTCAAAACACTACTTATGAACCTTTTTTCGATGAATTGCTATCAAAATATGAAGTTTGAAGGTTAAGATGCCACCGACTTTAGCACTACCCGAGATGTACCACGCTGAGATTGTACAGTTGGACTCACACTTTTTGTGTGTGTTGCGTGTGTGTGTGTGTGTGCATGCATACGGGTGTTCGTGCGTTTGTGGGGTGTTTAATTAACATGAGTCCCCTCGCCTCTCACATCGGGATGCTTTTTTTTACATGACAATTTTAAGAAATTAAGGCTCTCGAGTGACATCACAAATTTCAAATAATCGCGGGTTAATCTCGCCTTCGTCTCTCCAGGGGAGTAAAGAGGGGTTATTATAAATCTCGAGAATTGAGATTAATTTTGAAAATTTTAGTATAGCACCAAGTAAATTTTGTGCCCTGTGCACATAATCAGTTTCATAGAAAACTTATTTTTCTATGAAACTGACGCTCT
This sequence comes from Formica exsecta, assembly GCF_003651465.1. Taxonomy (NCBI): domain Eukaryota; kingdom Metazoa; phylum Arthropoda; class Insecta; order Hymenoptera; family Formicidae; genus Formica; species Formica exsecta. The sequence goes on from NW_021851240.1 coordinate 22,889, forward strand.
ACCATCCGCGTTCTGGCTCTTACTAGCTCGCGATTATTTGAAATTTTTTTACATGGGTTACCCTCGCCTCTCATGATTTGTAGTATGTTTATCACATAAGATGTTCAAATATATTCCCCTCTTCTTGGATACATAATTCCACTCTTCGTTGAAAATGTCTAATGGTATTTAATAATACATTTCTTGGAATATTTCGACAAACAGTCTCAATCTTTTCCATCATATTTTCTCTACTAGTCGTCTCCTGCTTATAAACGATATTTTTTAAATAGCCCCACAAGTAGAAGTCTAGCGACGTTAGGTCGGGTGATCGCGCAGGCTATGAAACGGGATCACCACGTCCAATCCACCTTTCATTATACTGTCTATTTAGGAAATTTCTGACGATCCTTGCAAAATGTGGCCCTGCTCCATCTAACTGTAGCCACATTCTTTGCCTAACATGTATTTCTACATCTTCAAGCAAGATCGATAGTTCATATGTAAGGAAGTGCAGAAAATTTTCTTGGTTAACCATTCCATCAAAAAAATAAGATCCAATTAAGTGGCCATCAATTATACCACACCAAACGTTAATATTCCAACGATACTGATCGTCTATTTGTCTTTGCCAATGAGGATTAACATACGTCATAGCGTGTACGTGAACCGACGACGCACGAATTTAGGCTACACGTATACGCTATGACGTAGCGGCTACGTTTGTGTTAGTAAGTTCCGTGGTAAGTGGTGGTTCCCATTTCCCACGATCTGACAGCTCTGATACTGACATCAATGGGTGAGCTGCGTCCTCATTCTAGTGTCAGTGGCTTACACTAGGCTCTCGGCCCGATATTTTTCTCGATCTTCTACTTTAATATTTATACACAATACTTATGGCAGATTACATTCCATCAGAAATTGTTGATATGTTATTCATTTTGAGCTAATATTACAGAAATTATCGTCAAGCCGCTGCAGTTTATCAAATTAGATATTCAAATAGACATCCGAATCGTTCTGCTATGCGATATCTTGAAGCAAAAGCATGTCAAAGTCATTTAAAGCGCAATAAAAAAAAATAAGGTTTATAATAAAAATGATGTGCAAACGCGTACTGTAGCAGCTGTTTACTTTAATCCCCATATTTCTAGTGAACAAATAGAAAGACAATTAAGTATTCACAAGGCAACAATTCTATATATATAAGGATCTTAAAAAAATGCAAATACCATCCTTACCACATAACATTAATTCAGGCTATTATATCTAACAACATAAGGCAACGTTTGCACTTTTATCAGTAAGCTCAAGAAATGATGATAAATAATGCAGATTTTTTCAATTATATTATGTTTTCTGACGCAGCCACTTTCAAAAATACTGGAGAACTGAATCGTCATAATTGTCATTATTGGTCAGACGTTAATCCTCATTGGCAAAGACAAATAGACGATTGTTGGAATATTAATGTTTGGTGTGATATAATTAATGGTCACTTAATTGGACCTTATTTTTGATGGAATGGTTAACCAAGAAAATTTTCTGCACTTCTTTACATATGAACTATCGATCTTGCTTGAAGACGTAGAATTACATGTTAGGCAATGAATGTGGCTACAGTTAGATGAAGCAGGGCCACATTTTGCAAGGATCGTTAGAAATTTCCTAAATAGACAGTATAATGAAAGGTGGATTGGACGTGGTAGTCCCGTTTCATGGCCTGCGCGATCACCTAACGTCGCTAGACTTCTACTTGTACGGCTATTTAAAAAATATCGTTTATGAGCAGGAGATTAAATAGTTCAAACTGAATTCTATTGTGAACATAGTGGTTGCTTTCAAAAACTATGTGTTAAATGATGTACAATGATGTACAATGATGTATGATATAATGTAAATATTTTACATATTATACGAGTTTTATCGACTTGAAATATCGCGGGCGACGTCTACCTTTTTACCTTCTGCTCTGCGATATGGCCAACTTCTGACTCGTGCATTAGAGATTAACATATGTCATGTTGTCATTTGATCATAATACTTAATCCTAAGTTGGCCATATCGCAGAGCCGAAAATGAAAAGACAGACGTCGCCGCGGTATTTCAAATTGATAAAATTTGTATAACATGTAAAATATTTACATTATATCATACATCGTTGCATTCATTTCAAATAGCGCTACAATTTTTTTCATGTCAAAAAATTCATATTATAAAAAAATTATGCATACCTCTCCGTTCTTCAACACAGATAGCGTTTGGAAACAATCATTATGCTCACAATAGAATTCAGTTGGGCCATTTAATTTGATATATATTTGTTATGGTATATCTCTTTTAGTTCAAAAGATAAAAGGCGGTAGCCACTTTTGATGGGACATCCTGTATACAGGGTGAGGCATCTAAGACAGGCCACCTGGATAACTCCCACAGTTTTGGAGATAGGAGAAAATGTTTGAAATAAAAGTTGTATGGTATCGAGGGAGAAATCTGGTGGAAGCGAACATTTTTTTTTAGGTGGAGGCGCTTAAGAGATTTGAAGGTCATCTTCTCTCTCTCTCTCTCTCTCTCATTTTTTAAAATGAAACCATATTTCTCATTACATATTCTTGTAGCTTTCCTCGAGAGCTTTCCGTTCCATTTAAGAAAACATCGATCACATTGATCTCATCTTGAAAAGGTCACTCAAAGTCAAGTCCATATTTTTGTCATGTGGCCCCATCGAAACCATACAACTTCTGTCTGAAACATTTTTTTCTACAATCAAAAATAAAAAAGTTATTTGGGGTGGGACAATAAAATGGGACACCCTGTATATATATGTGTGTGTGTGTGCGCGCGCGCGCGCGCGTGCACGTGTGTGTATAGTTTTCATATAAGTTTCTTAAAATAATTAAGAGTTATGGAAACTTTTAATATACTTAACTTTTACTATAGTTAAATTTAATACAATACTTTTAAATCACATATAACTTTCATTTAAAAACCGTTATAATTCGTTCAATTTGTTTTCAGGGGATTTATGATTTATGAGAATAAGAAATTTGTCGAATAAGAAATAAATATATGATTGGCATTTTAAAACCAATAATGTTATTATCACTGTTTAAATTATCTGTATGTCTCGTATATATTATTAATGATAACATTTTATGCAAGTAATAAAATGCGAAAGATATGAATTTTTTAAATTATGCACTTGTTGCGATGTTAGATGACAAATAAAATGACAATCTATCTTATCAGAACTCGACAAAGGCAGGAGAAGAAGGAAATTTGTATTTATTTTTTAATTATCAGTCGCTTCTTTTCACGCTATTATCTCGTTAGATTCACGTTATCGTTATGCTCATTAACGATATCCGTAGGTAGATAATATTCACAATATTTGTATACTTTCTTTTTTATTCTTTTAATGAACATAAATAGAATAGTTTGAAATAAAATTAAAAATTTAAATTTCACATTTAAATTCTGTGGTATGTTTTTTAAAAACATCTTCGCCAGATAGGAAACAGAAATTCACTTCAAAAGCTGTGACACACGATCTTTTTATACTCTGTACAATTTTTATTCTTTAAATAGGAGAAACAAAATATGTAGAAACTAAATAAATGAAATAGATTTATATATACATTAAAGATATATCATTCATATAAATAAAAATAAATAATATTGAGATTATAGCATTTTTGATAATGTGCAGATAATTAAATTTTTAAATACAGTGATTGTCATACACTTACACAGATTTCATTGTCCCAGTGTTAATATCTTTTAATAATGATGGGTAATTAATTTATTTCTATAATCTCTGTTAATGTTAAACTAAATGATAATATGACCAATATTTATTCAATAGATCTCTTAATTTGGGTATTATATCACAATATGCAACATATCTGGCAAAAAAAGGAATTAATGGTATACTCGGTAATTTTTATTATTAAAAGCTTCTAGTCTCTCTATATTTAATTTCTTTATATTTTCTAGTCTCTCTATATCCCCCCTCCCCTCCCCACACACACACAGAGTAACATTTTATACATATTTACTGAATTCTTGTAAAAAAGTTTGCTTAAAAATTATTCCAAGAGCAGAAATATATAACCATTCTTATTTTAAAACTAAAATATTAATGTTGTATAAATGACATATCATTTTGCAGTCAAGAGTACAAGTGGTGAGACATCAATGTCTGTCGCTGAAAGAAAATTTGTTGCTGAAGCTTGGGTAAAAGCAACAAAACGTACAACATTTAATGATTCAAATAGGAGGCGCTCCTTTTTCCGATATTATCAAGCTTGTAAGTACATCAATATATAGATATAAGGTACATAATTAATATATGTGGAATAATGTTCAACACAAATACTATGCAATCAAATAATAAAGTAAAAATAATGTAATTTCATAGGCAACATGCAAATTCTCTGCATGTAAATTCTATACTCTGTTTACCAGACTTATACTTCAAGCTTATTACTTCTCAGCTTCAAGCTTATTACTTTTCAGTTAATAGTGAGCAATTTCTTTTAATACATGTAAATATGCATGATAATCTTTATCAAAAGATGTAATTGACAATATTGATATTTCTTCAAATGTGTATGTATCATATCATATATAATTTTTTTATAGTGCACATGGGACAATTCCTTCAATCAATTGATTATAAAATACCATCATTTGTGAGTATAAAAGTTCACTAATGCCAATTTAGAAGAAAGTGCACAAGCATTACATGCCAATAACAAGAAATATGTTATTTTTCTTTGTAATGATCAGGTGAAAAGTCTTCAAATTAAATCTTAAAAAAGTCTTAAAAAAGCTAGCAAGCTCTATATTTAATTTTAATTCTAGTATAATAGAGATAAATATACCTTTGTCTTATCCTAGTTAGTGAACACTGCATGTGCATTGGGAATGGATTCCTTTATTGACCAGCACAAATATGTTTCCAAAACTTATACTGGATATTCTTGCTGCTAGCAAAAATGGAGATATGTTAAGAGTTAAGAATATACAGGATAAACTTTCAAGCACTGCATTTGTTATAAGAAAACATAATAAATATTGTTTTTGCATTTAATAAAATGCATCGTTACTAAGAATTGATTATATATAGATAATTGGGTGCAGACTATAAAAATAGCAATGAATCTTCTTACTGAGATCAATGTAGAACTATCTCGTACACCACTTACATCTATTTCTCCTGATGCTGTAGCAACTATGATAACTGATTTAACAAATCTAGGATATAAACTAAAAATTTAAGCATGATTAAAAATATTTTATTACTCTTATAGTTTTTATGCTAAATATTCTACTTTTCATAAAAAATTATCTGTAAAATTATTGTATAAGCATAAAAAATAATATAGATATGTTCTAAAAATTAATAATATGCAAAAGATGTTAATTTACATAAAAATTAAAAGATAAATGAAAGGTGCAAATTGTATTTTTCTACTGTTATGATCATATAAAAAAATAATTTATAAATAAATTTATACGAAATCTAAAGTTTATGTACAAGTTTTTACATATCATATAAAAAGTTCTTACTTTATAAAACATTATGCACTACCCCATACAGCACAGAACGTTGTAACAACATTGCAGCAACATTGCGGCAATGTTGCAAATGTTGCTGCAATGTTCTGTGCTGTATGGGACCAAATACTGCACGATATATTCAATTTATTTTCACTCACCTTTGATGTACAAAAGTAACAGTGAGTTTATGTTATATTAAGAGCACAATATTACGAGATGAAAATAATAATTTACTGATTATGATAACGAACTATTATAGCCG
>NW_021851240.1:28722-30516 GCF_003651465.1 Formica exsecta
AAAGAGAGGAGTTAGAGCACGGCGTTTGAAACAATGAATTTGCTAAATAAATATGCAAATACATATGAATATTGGTGCATACAGTAGAGAAAATTATAATTTCTTATTGGTTTTCGAATATTATAAGTTCTCTCTAACTTATTATAAATTGTAATGTTATATTACCTGCAAAAAATCGCACAATTTCGAATCCAACGTAATAGTAATAATACAAATCGCGAATACTTCTGAAGTGGCGCCAGTTTCACTCCGTCTTGGTTCCTATCCACATGAGTGAAAATGAAAATTTTCTGGACAAATCATGAGGCTCGACCCATAGTAATCGTCCTCAGTAATCTATATTTTGGCTGCGTTCGATATTCAATGCCAGCAGAGAGAAGAATGAGAGTCGCCACACTGCCGTTTTTCGTGTAACGCTTTTTCTAGGTCGTACACTAGCGTCACGTACATCCATTTTACGCCGCCTGGAACTACATGGCCACATCCACTTTCGGAGCCGATAAAACAGCCGATTGGTTCATGTCCGCGCTACATCCACTTTTCGATTTTGGTTCAAATCCGTGCTACATCCACTTTTCGATGCTGGTAGTACACTGATCGTTTGACAAAGAGAGATGATGCGCTGTCTTTGTTTCTCTTTCATCGCGTATGTGTGTAGCGTCCGTGAAGGCACACATCGACACGTTGAGCACACGGATGCGATTGTTGGGAGATAATGTCAGACAAGGAGCGACAATCGCGTGCTATCCTTGTTTCTCTAGCGTATCGCTTACGGCCGGAATACGGCCTGAAAATGCTTTCTGGCCTCTCGTGACAGCAGTAAGTGCCGGTCTACATAGTGATTTAAGCTCTAAGCCTTAAGAAATTGACTAATCACAGTCAAGTATGAGGAGAATACTCGACTGTATACACTATGGGTGTTGGGGCCTCTGGTGGCTCAGGGAGTAGCGCGCCTGACTCACATCCCAGAGATCTCGGGTTCGATTCCCGACTCGACCCTGGCCTGCGCTTTCCTATTTTTCCCTTCCTACCACCTCCCAAATTCCTTCCTTCTCTCCTTCCCCCAAGAGGAACTTACATATATAACCCAACCAGTTTATGGCCGTATAGCGAGTATTCGCTGAAGCCAATCCCAAAACCCAAGCAAGCAAGCAAGCAAACACTATGGGTGCGTTCCGTTTCTCGCATGATGCGCATAGGAGCGCACGAGATCGTTTCGTTTCAATTCATGCGCAGTTCATGCGCGCATGAGAACGATCTCCCACCACAACGGCGCGTCATGTTGGGCTGTGTTTCGATTCCCCACCCGGGTGCACCCAGACACCCAGAGAGCGTTCAGATTCCTCCCAAGTGCTCTCGCCGGACTCTCAAGTGAGACGTTCAAATTGTCACTCTATTCACCCGGGAGAGCGTAAAAACCACCCGGCTCCGTGAGCCGGGTGGTTTGTGAGTGAAGATGAGTGGCAATAAGTGCGGGCAATATTGAAAAATCTAGTAATATTGTAAGTCAGAATCGGACATCAGATGCATTGAAAATTGTGTATAATCTCATGTCTAATACCGGCTTTATGTATGCTATAAACCATGATGTAATAATAGCCGTGTTCCGATATTTACTGCCAGTATTGAAAATTTATAGTGTATATGACATACACTATAGATTTTCGGTACTGGCAGCGAATATCAGAACACGGCCAATATATATTATTACATCATGTTTTAAACTGCATTTGGGCAACAGGTTTTTACAGGTATTTACAGAGATTTACAGGCTTATGCCAAAAGAAAAAAAAA
>NW_021851240.1:30898-36683 GCF_003651465.1 Formica exsecta
CCCACCCGGGTGCACCCAGACACCCAGAGAGCGTTCAGATTCCTCCCAAGTGCTCTCGCCGGACTCTCAAGTGAGACGTTCAAATTGTCACTCTATTCACCCGGGAGAGCGTAAAAACCACCTGGCTCTGTGAGCCGGGTGGTTTGTGAGTGAAGATGAGTGGCAATAAGTGCGGGCAATATTGAAAAATCTAGTAATATTGTAAGTCAGAATCGGACATCAGATGCATTGAAAATTGTGTATAATCTCATGTCTAATACCGGCTTTATGTATGCTATAAACCATGATGTAATAATAGCCGTGTTCCGATATTTACTGCCAGTATTGAAAATCTATAGTGTATATGACATACACTATAGATTTTCGGTACTGGCAGCGAATATCAGAACACGGCCAATATATATTATTACATCATGCTATAAACTGCATTTGGGCAACAGGTTTTTACAGGTATTTACAGAGATTTACAGGCTTATGTCAAAAGAAAAAAAAAGAAGAAATTTATACATTGTTAATACTAATATTGACGCTTTGATTGTTAGTAAAACTGCGAAGTCGAATAGTGATAGTGTGAAAACGTTTATAGTTACAACGCACAATAATTTTCTTTCTTTGCCCGCTTTCCTTTGATAACTCAACCATTGATTAATTTCTAACTAGATAGGGCGATCACGCATTACCAAGATGCCAACGCCGTTTGGAGACTTCAGATTCCTACGGAGTGCGTTCTGATTTCATTATCTTCTCAGACACTTTTCGTTAAACTCCGCCCATCACCCGCTCACCCGACTATCACCCATCGGGTGAAGAATTGGAACACAACCCTATTTGGGAGGCCTATTTTGTCTTCTTTCCTAGCATCTCATTGGTGAGTTTGTCCCCCTCCATATAGAAAATTACCAATGAGATGCTAGGAAAAGAGACCTGGCAGTGAATTTCGGAACGCAACTCCAGTCTATATATCTATGGATATAGAGCGCGTTCCACTTCACGACCGCAACGCTCACGGTATCATTTCATCTTTGTTGCTCACCGAAAGTTAAACAAAGACAGATGATGCTCGCGAGCGTTGCGGTCGTTAAGTGGAACGCGCCCATATAGGACTCTAACCTAAATAGTATCATACATCTTGATGGCTGCGGTCGGGAAGACGCTAGAAATGCTTCGAAGCGTTTGATTGACCAATCAGGACAAAAATAATAAAGATTTCTCTATTCTGATTGGTTAATGCAACGCTTCGAAGCATCTCTAGCGTGTTCTCGACCGCAGCCGATAAAGGCTGCGTTTCGATATTTACTGCTAGTACTGAAAATCTATAGGGTGCGTTTCGTTTCACGCATGAACCGCATGAAACGCAGCATATCGCATGAGCGCATTGACTCGTTCCCTTTTTCCCGTTTCGGCAGGGTTTTCGTGCTGTCTGGGTATAAATGTCTTTTTAATACAATTTTTAATATTTATGGAAAGCAATGGAATTTTAAACGAAATCTCGAAATCGGTCGGTCTCGTAATATAAAGAGATAGAAAGTGATACATGATCATTTATCGATGAACGCATTAACCGAATTCTTTGCAGGCTTTGTAGGGGCCGCGCCGTTGTGTCCGCCTACGTGTACATATATTTAGATTTGGAGTTTTATTCAGTATCTGACACGACGAACATCCACAATTTATCATCAACATAAATTTGTAGCTTCTTCAAAGACATTTTTTATGAATTTCGGAATCCTATAATTTGTACCACTTTGCAGATAGTCTCCTTCTAAATAACTCTCGCGTATGAACCACGCATGGACTACACCACCTCGGGAGCTGAGGCAGCTCATGCGCTCTCATGCGCTGCACAAGGCTGTGTTCCGATTCTTCACTCGATGGGTGATAATCGGGTGAGCGGGTGATGGGCGGAGTTTAACGAAAAGTGTCTGAGGGTGCCATTACATGGAGCGTGGAAACGCGGATTAGCGTAACGCGGAACGAGAATGGAACCAATCGCATTGGCCCTAAGGGTACTGTGTAACAGAGCTCAATGGCACCCTCAGAGCGATTAATGACGTCATTGCATCGTCTCTGCCAATAAAAGGCTTGAATTCATAGTAAAATATAGTGATTAATTGAACCGGGTTGGGTTAATAGCCAATTTCATCAAGTCCGGTTAGATTAACCGACGGTTAAAATTAGCAGGGTTCCAACTGAAATTATATGAATGCTTGGTTTTCCTTCACCTCTATTTTCTGTTGGCCACCCTGCTAATTTTAACCGTCGATTAATCTAACCGGACTTGGTGAAATTGGCCCTAACCCGTTCATTCGAAAACGCTATATGATTATATTATTTTAACGATAATTATATGTATCGTTAAAAGTTTTGTAATTAAATATTTTACAAGTTAGTAATTAAGTAAGTTGATAATTAAATTAATCGGAGTTTGGTCGAAGTGATCATAGGAATCTAATTGTGTCGACTCCTGTCATTAAAGCATGGATTATATTATGTTAACAATTGATCTGTCATTTCATTATAAGGTTTTCTTTACTTCTAATATTGTTCCAGACATTTTCTTGAACACGATATCATTATATCAATATGTGTAAAATAAATAAAATTTTATTGCCCCATAATCAGCTTGATATTATTGTTCACAATATATAAGTGATAATTTAAATTTATAATCCGTTTGTGATTTCTGTGACATGCTGTTACTTATTGACAACAATATATCGTCAGCATACAAGTCGTTTCGAGATGTCTACAGATTATAGCAACAGATATGTATTTGAAGCTGAATGGTATGACACAGTTGCTTGCATACTGAAAAAATTTTATCTGTATTATTATCCGTCTAACAACACTATCGAATTGGTATGTATCGAGCTAATACAAATTATTAATATCGCAGAAAAAAAATTATTTATATTATCCATATTTTTTATAGTTTGATTTAAAAACAAAGAAGACCTTTCTAAAAAGGACGGTATGTGAAGGCATTGAAGCTAAAGATTTTTATATTGGTGCTGTAGTAACAATATTTTCAAGATGTATAAAAATTATGGATTATGGAGATAGTTACACTAAGATCAAATTAGAAACGCAACTGCAAAAGTAAAGTGAAGAGCTCATTTATATTTTTTATGATTTTATGATTTATTACTTTATGGTTTATTGTATAAAATTTTGTTCTGCATTGAGATAATTTTATTTCTCCAGATTTTTTGTACTTTTAAAACCAGATGTTATTGACAAAATGGGTGAAATATTAAAAGTTATTACAAATCATGATTTTTATATTACAAATATGAAAATGATGCAATTAACTGCAACTGAAGTTGCAGAATGTTATTTCGTAAAAGATACAACTGATAAAATGTAAGTTGAATCTCAAATTATTAATAATGCTATGAAAGAGCTCTGAAAAATGTAAACTATTACTATATTTTGATAAATTTGAGATACTATAATGATAGGTTTATTTAGGTCTATGATAAATTATCTTACCTCTGGCCCTGTTATTGGTTTGGAGTTATTAGGAGAAAATGGTATAGCCAAATGGCAAGAATTAACAGGTTCAGAAAATTGTAAACATGCTTATTCAACAACGTCTTCATTAAGAACTTGTTATGAGAAAAATGAAATATATAATATATATGGATCTAAGAACATTGAAATAGCAACGCAAGTACGAATTTTAATATGTGGTTCTTAATTTAACAATGTTTATTTTAATCTGATATCTGCTATAATATTTTTCCAGGAGTTGCAATATTTCTTTCCCAATTCAAAAAGTAAAAATAAAGAACTAAAAACTACTGCAATTTTTCAAAATTGCACCTGTTGTATTATCAAGCCACATGCTGTACAAGCAAAGCTTGTTGGTAAATTGAACATTTTATTAATATATATTATTGCGAAATAATATCTAAATAATGGAATTTTCATATTACTCTTTCCACTATATTTGATATTATACATATTTTTCTAAATTAATTTTATAATCTAGGTGTCATTATTGATGATATTCAAAAAGCAGGCTATATAATTACTGCAGTACAACAATTTCATGTTAATTTAATTAATTCCGAAGAATTTCTAGAAATTTATAAAGGCGTGCTTTCCGAGTATACCGTACGTTTTCATATGCATTTTACGTTTATTCTACAAATAATTATTTATGGAAAAGAAAGCATTCATAAATATTTATTATAGGCAATGGTAGTTGAATTACAGTCTGGTCCATGCGTCGTTATAGAAGTAAGTCGTAAAAACGGGGATTCCAACATCGTTGCTGATTTTAGGAATTTCTGCGGTCCAATGGATCCTGTAAGTATGTATTACTTTAAATATTTTGTTCGATATTATAGATATATTTATTCGATATAGGACATTGCGCGGCAAATCAAACCGAATTCTCTTAGAGCAAAATATGGAAAAACAAAAGTACAAAACGCCGTACATTGTTCTGACTTGCCGGAAGACGGTGTATTAGAGGTAATTAAAGCTTTAATTATCTTTTTCCACATATTTTGTATAATTTATATATGTGTTAAATCTTTTTAGGTTGAATATTTCTTTAAGATACTCGAGAGCTAATTTGAGCGATAAATATTGGAATATAAACTACATTTTGCATGATATAAAAATTGTTGCCTTTAGATTGCTTAATAATTAATATTAATTAATTTTTTTTTAAATATTTTTATATATACTTTTTTGTACATGTGACAAAATAAACGTTTTTTTTTTACAAAAAGATGTAAACTTTATTTTACCGTTGTAGCATATCTATTTTATATTTAAGTTTCTTTCACGAATGTATATAGTCTATTAATTTGCTTTTTCATAACATGCATTTTTTATAATTTACTTTATTTTACTTTTTTTATAGATAAATGATAAAGTTAATAACAATGTAAACGTCAATATAAGCAAAAATCATTAGAATTTGTAGGTTCTCAAGGTACAGAAAAATTGCTCCATTTTTGTTTGAATTTGCTCCACCTTAAAAACTAAGTATCTACAGTATTTATTTAAAAAAAAATTTATAATTGTTTTATGCATTTTACGGGATGTCAAGAAATTGTGCGCATGCGCAAAAGTATTTAGCGCCTGCGCAGCAAAAACCGAGTGCGCCATTTTTCAAATTATTCATTGTTTTATAATTCATTTAAAAAATATTAATACTGAAAAAAAAGATTGAAATCAAATGAATATTTATCACTCCTTCACACATCATTTATTTAAAACTAATAATATTGACTTGATGTGAAAAAAAATATTTTATATAAGAAATCCTTTTTGCAATATTTTTTTTTAATTTTTTTTATTTTATGTACTTGTACTACAACTAGTCTTAATAGACTAACAAGCAGTTTATCTCTATCCAACTAAATCTATTTTTAAGAGTGTAAGAAGGTTTATCATCCAATGACTATAAATCTTATGCCCTATTAAATTGTTCCTCAAATTTGCTAGTTAACTAGACCATGTGGTTTCCTTCGCTTGAGTCTTCTCAGCTGCATCCCGTGTTCCAAGAGTTGAGTGACTTCAGTATTAATATAGTTTCTTAGTCTGATTTCATGATGCTTTTGTGCAATGCGTTGGACTTACTTCTTTACAGTTTTCAACCCAAGATCTCTATATGTATATCTTTGTTTCTGGCATACCAAGGGGCATTAATTATATCCCTTAGTATTTTGTTTTGCAATTTTGTTAATATTTGTAGGTCTGGTACAACCCCAGAGTTGTATTCCATAGGTCCAGACTAGTTTAAGAACCTGCCCTGCCGAAAATG
>NW_021851240.1:36698-46926 GCF_003651465.1 Formica exsecta
ATATTATAATAAATGTATATCAGTATTAATATATATTTTATATGTATGTATTAGTAATATAACATTTATTATATTGCTAAACGATTACAGTTGTTATATTTATGTTATGTATCACGAGTTATGTGTGTGTTATATTACCTTTTTAAAGAATTATTATGAGTTATATACGTAACGAAGAAATATAACTATATGTTCTTCTAAAGTGCTTTCAAGGTTATATAACACTTACATCTCGTCTATATAATCGTGAAACATAACATTGTTCTTTTTATGTGCTCCCTAGGTTATGTAACAGTTACATATTGGTTTGCTAGGTCCTTTCCTTATAGGTAGACTTTGTGATAGTCTTCTAAGATTTTTAGTAGCTCTCCATAGAGAGTAGTCTGAGGAATTATCGGCTGTGAGCTCCGTCAGAAAGGATTCAATGGATTCATTCCTTATTCTTTGTATCTCTCTCTTGATTTTCTGTGTGATGTTGTTTAGTATATTTTTGTTTGCTGGTGTTCTGTTTTCCTGCCATATGCATCGAGTACGTCTTTTTTCTGCTATTAGCTTTCTAATTTCTTTTAGATAATTATTACCATTTAGTGTTCTCTTGGTCTCAGGGGTATTAATCCATGCCGCTTGCTGAATATCGCATATATCAATTTTTCGACTTCTTCTTCCAAATGTTCCCTGGATTTCAAGGGTACATTCAGCTGTATTCGCTCTTGTAGGGTGTTTTGGAAGACCTGCTAATTTGTTAGCCTACTTGTCAGACTAGGTTTACTCTTTCTTAGAATTATACTATCACTTAAAGCAGTGATGGGATTTAGTTGCAACTTTCGGCCGGATTTCTTGATTCACGCCTACGGTTCCCCCTCTTACTGCTTGCTCCTTAGCAACGCAGCGCCGAAATAAAATATGGTAAATATGCATATTAGGTTACACCTCACCAATGACTTTGATTTTGATATATGTTGTCAAGGACATAACCCTGAGTAACTTTTCCTTATAACTTTCGCGGGAGCAGATGGTATTTACAAGGCGACATGCAAGCGCGGTGCATACAGAGTTTTCGCGTGTAGCGTTTCGCGCGTGGAGCTCGGGAAGCGAGCGTGGCTCAAGCGGTCGTGTTCTGCATCAGGGACGCCATAAGCGCCGAGCCTCGAAAAGCGCGCGGTCGATCGGCCCGCTAGCCCGTTAGTAACGGTATCGTTACACCTTGACAACATATGTCAAGGTCAAAGTCATCGGTGAGGTGTAACCTAATATGCATATTTACCTAAAATATTTGTTTTATTGAATTAAACATAAATATTTTAAATTGTTACAGAACATATACGTAATTAATAATAGAATAATAATTATTTTAGTTATTAATACGAAATAAAGTATTAAATATAAAATTTTAATGAGCAGTTTTGCTACTGGGGTATTGCGTTATTACATTTGTGATACGCACGTTCCTGAGACTAGTGACGCGCTCCTTAGTTACGGCCGTTCAGCGCTGCGTTGTTAAGGAGCGATCAGTAAGAGGGGGAACCGTAGGCGTGAGTCAAGAAATCCGGCCGAAAGTTGCAACTAAATCCCACCACTGACTTAAAGTGAGAGATATTGCAGTGTGATCAGAGGATAGGTCCGTTTCTTCCTCTACTTTAACGTAGTTTGTGGAAATCTTTCTGATTATGAAAAAATCAATTATTAGATCAGGAATTTTCTTCGGATCAGATCGCCAATAGGTAGGACGTCCTATTGAGAGTACTTCGCTGCTGTTTTCTGTAGTCACTGCGTATAACTGTTTGCCTTTGCTGCTGATTAGCCTTGACCCCCAATGGGTGTGTTTGGCATTGAAATCTCCGCCCAGTATGAACTTTTCTCTTAAACTATGTAACATAGTTAAATATTCCGATTTATGTATATTGTGTCTTGGTAGGCAATATATTGCTGTTATCGTTACTTTGTATCTCTTTGTTTTGACTTTGATAGTTATTAACTGTATTTTATCTGTTTCAGTTTTAACCTCTACATTGTGTAAGAGATTATTTTTAACTATTATTGCACTGCCTCCTCTTGCCGCATTTTGAGGGTGCGTAGTTAGATACACATTATATCCTCTAATTTTTAGATATGATTCCCTCGTGAAATGTGTTTCCGAGATGAGACATACATCAACTTTATTCAGATCAAGGAACATCTGTACTTCATTTTGATGTTGGAGTAGTCCATTGGCGTTCCAAGCGACAACTCGTATATTTTCTATCATTGTTATCTTTTGTTTGATTTAACTGTATTTGAGCCAGCACCTCCGTTGCCTTTCTTCGCTAGTTCTCTATCTAGTTTCTTATTTATTATAGTTCTATACTTTTTAATAGCTGTTGCAATATTTGCTTTGTCTTATTACTTACTGTTGAATTTTGTCTGTCACTATTGCTTCCAATATTATTGTTTGCTATCTGTGCATAGGTGAGTTCTCTTTTGTCTTCCCTTGAAGTACTTATGATGTTTGTTTCTACTGTTCTTCTTTCTTTTTTCATTGATTTCTTGCTTTGACTACTTCCTTTATTAGCTTTGCTTTTGGCATTTCTTATTTCTTGCAATCGCTTTGCGACTTTGCATCCTCTATAATTTGCAGGATGTGCCTCTTCACAGTTTGCGCATTTTGGCTTAGTTTGTTCTAATTTCGTGCACTGTGTTGTATGATGCGCTCCTGCACATTTTACGTATATTGCTTGTTTTTTGCAGTATTTTTGTGTGTGGCCGAAGGCTTGGAAATTTTTACATTGTGGTACTAACTTATTTTTTCTGAGTGCTTCAATTACAATTTTTATCCCTAGAATTTCATTTACTTCATAAATTTTCTTTATGTCTACTTTCCTATCGAAAGTGAGCATGAAGATAGGCAAGGGACGCTTGTCCTTTTTGCTTTCTATTTTGAAGCTTCAGCGATTTTAAATCCTTTTTGTTTAAGGTCATCCACTATGTGTGTTGGTTTACATGTAGGATGTAGTCCTTTCGCTACTACCTTAATAAGTCGCCGTCGCTTATCCTCGAAGGAATACCATTCCATTCCTTTTGCATTTAGTATTTTCGTAACTTCTCTATATTCCTTTTCCTTCTCCATGTTGATTTTTACTTCTTCACCAGATAACATCAAGGTTTTAAAGTTTATATTTTTCTCTTTTAAGAGATTCCATAGTGTCTCATAGTTTATAATACTCGTCAAAACTATAAGCGGTGGTCTACCAGTTTCTTTTCTTTCCATTTGTGGTTCTAAATTGGTTGCATCTTGTGGCGAAGTTTCGGGAGAATTTTCTGCTTTCCTCTTCTTACTTTGTCTCTTTCTTGAGTAATTTGTAGTTTCCCGTTCAAGTTGTTCTTCATCTGTACAGTACTCGACTGCACTGAGGTTTTGCTGGGTTTGTATATCAATGTTGTCCTTATTCTTGAGTTGGTCTAATTCAGTTCTTAGTAGCGAGTGCGACCTCTTTACTTAACTGATTCACAGTTTTTTGTAGTTTATTTTTTTATTAGTATCCGAATTTGTTTTCATTTTCCCTACGAGCGGTAGAGATTGATGCGCTCCTTTTTGTTCACCAAGCAATAGTTGGCCCTCCCCAGAATCCATAGGGCCGACCTCCTTAGAGGGTGGATTTTCCAGTTTTTTAGCTGGTCTGCCACCTGGGGTAATAAATCTTGAATTTGTTTTGTCCATTGCTTGTTTTTATGTCTGTTGGTCCGCGGGAGGTATTTTATTTCTCTCCTACCCTGCAGCCCCATATCGGTGCTGCTGGGCACTCCCCCATCCACCACCCGGAGAACGCGCTCTCTAGCGGTTACAGCTCCGCCGAGAATTTTTGCAAAATAAATAAATATTTACACTTGTTTTAAATAAATGATGTTTAAAGAAGTATTGGAATAAATATTTATTTGTGTGAATTCAATAAATTTTTTGTAATAAACAAATTGTGCATTTAATACATTAAGAATAGCAATATTAAATAAAGAAAATGTAATTTGTGCTATAAATTAATTTGCATACTTTTGTTTAATGTAAAGTGTTTGATGTTTTACGCCAAACTGTAAACTTTTGTCGGTACTGAATTTGTCGGTGTAGAAAATCAATTTTATTCCCTCTATCATTTTAAAAACGTCTGTTTTGTCATAGTATGTAATTCATAGTGTAATATTCATTCAGCTACGTATACAAAATCCAACTAAAGTTCAATATAATTGTTTTAAAAAACTTGTGGCATATATGAAAAAATTGATTTTTTAAATTCTTTTAAGATTATTAAACCAATCAAACCTATGCAAGAATCAATGAAAATTGTGATGATAGTAAAAAAGGATATCGTTAAACCAAAATTTCAATTTGTAAAGTTAAATGAAGAATCAAATTATTTTATAATCATTTCAAGCCATACATAAAGTTTCAAAACAATGTTAATGACAACACCCATTATTATTAATCCAAAGGATCTTATTAAATTGCAAATTTAATTCTTTTTATTTTTATTTTATTCTGCCTTTAGTTTTAAAGATTAATCACATCAATCTAAATAAATATGTACAGCCGTTTCAGACATTATGTAGACTTATTCATATTTAAATCATTTATTTTCAGTATTAATATTTCTTAAATGAATTAAAGAAAAATGAATAATTTAAAAAATGGCGCACTCGGTTTCTGTTGCGCAGGCGCAAAATATTTTACGCATGCGCACAATTTCTTGACATCCCGCACACAAAATGCATAAAGCAATTATTAATTATTTTCTTAATAAATACTGTAGATAATTAATTTTTAAAGGTGGAGCAAATTCAAACAAAAATGGAGCAATATTTTTATACCTTGAGAACCTACACAAATTCTAATAATTTTCACTTATATATTGATATTTACACTGTTATTAACTTTATTATTTATTTATAAAAAAAAGTAAAATGGAGCAAATTATGAAAAATACATATTATGAAAGAGCAAATTTAGTTGATCTTTTTCATGCGCCGTAATTTAATTACTGTTAAGTATTGTTACCTCTTTTCCGTGATGCTGATTGGTTATCTCGACGCTGCTATTAAAATGGCATCGTGTTGTTCAACGCCACCAAGCACGTGTCCCACAATCGTTGGCCAAGCTACAGCCATTTTAAAAGCGTCAAGTTTCTCCCGGACCCTATAGTATAATATAGAAAAATATTGCTATTGGTCACACACATTCTCTACAAGTTAAGAATCGACGTTCCTCAAATAAAAATAAAGATACACCGGAATAATGATTTTTGATTGGCGCTATGATCCGCCATGTAACAGGACATTTGTTCGAAAATCTACCGTCAAAGTAGAATAACGTTTGATTAAGCAATTAGGATAAAAGAAATTTTTGCTCTGCATTACTTCGTTGAGTAGATATTCGAATACTTCACGATCCATCAAAAATCATAAGCGTATAATATCTAGACCGTGCAGTCTCTATATCTCCGTATGGATAGACGTATGGATGCGTTTCGTTTCATACATGATGTGCATGATGCATTACTTATCCTTGTTTAACATTCGGTGAACAACAAGGATAAGTAACGCATCCTGCACATCATGAAACGGAACGCAGTCTATATTTAGATCGAGTGTTGAAGAGCGGGGGTAAAGATGCCCGTAAAAAAGGATATACTTTGTTCCGTGCTTAGAACATATATAAATGGAAGGGGAATTGTTTCCTGATAGAAAAACATGTCGGAAGGAAGTGAGAAAGAAAATCATAGTTGCCTCTCTCTTGTGAGTAACTGCTCAAAAGTGCGCATGCACGGCTTACCGGTTTGGCCCAATGAAAAATAAGGTTACATTAGTCACATGTGTGTGTACACAAAAATATGTATAATATATTTACAGACACGATGCTTGCATGTGTCAGCAAATGGCAGCATGCGCACTTTCGAGTAGTTACTCACAAGAGAGAGGCAACTATGATTTTCTTGCTCACTTCCTTCGGACACTTTTCAGCCTGCTATTCCCCTTCCATTTATATATGTCCTAAGCACGGAACAGAGTTTGTCCTTTTCTATGTGCACCTTGGCCCCCTCTGACTCTTCAACACTCAGTCTAGATATACTATGTCTATGATATTTCCCGTAGTCAAAACGCGTTAAGAAAGAGGTAGCTGTTGTATGATTACCAATCTGTCGTTTTCTAACGACGCATGATAGAGTAAAGCCTTCGTTGAGGCTGCGTTCGAAAACATCACCCGTGTGCACACGTACGTCGTTCTATCTTTGTTCAACTTTTAGTAAATAACAAAGATAGAACGATACTCGGGTGCACACGGATGATGTTTCCGAACGCAGCCTGACTAAGAAACAAAAAAGTAGAGGGGATGAAAAAAACGAAGCTAGAATGGTGATACAAAGCATGCTATCTTTGTCTAATATTTGACGACACCCACTTCTTAACACTCGGTCTAGATATACTATTGGCTTCTGCACACAGGACGCGGAAACGCTTGCCGCCCGGCAAAAGTTATGGTAGCCAATCAACTTATAACTTTTTAGAGCAAAAAATTGATTGGCTACAGCGTTGCCCTTTGCCGCGCGGTAAGTTTCCGCGTTCTGTGTGCAAAAGCCATATGCTATGTCAAAAATGCGCACACTATATTTATACATTTTAAAATATATAAATATATTATATACATTTTATATTTTTATACATTTATTAATATATTTTATTTCTGACAAATTTCTTTAACATATATAGAAAAATAGTGTCAATATGTGTGTGATAATTATATGTTTAACAGCCGCCAACGACACGAATATCACTGACGTGAACTTGCGCAATATAACAGCCAATCAAATTTAGACACAGTTTATCTCGTCGCACCGTCCCGCAGTGGCTTCACTCCCCTCGCCTAAACCACGAGTTTATGCTCGGTCTCTATATTTTCTATGTCTATGCACTTACGTAACTTGTCATTTGTAAGTGCCGGTCTACAATAGATGATTTAAGCCCTAAGCCTTAAGAAATTGACTAATCACAATCGAGTATTCTCCTCATACTTGATTGTGATTGGTCAATTTCTTAAGGCATTTAGGTTTACAGTCAGTACTTAACGTAACGTAACGTGTTATGGAAAAGCTTGTGCGGTGGCCCTAAAGCACTCCTCCCAAAACTTTGTCGCGCGCCTACTTGGCTGCGTTCGGAAACATCATCCGTGTGCACACGAACGTCGTTCTATCTTTGTTATTTATTAAAAGTCGAACGATAGAACGACATTCGTGTGTACACGGGTGATGTTTCCGAACGCAGCCCTTTTGGGTTATCTCTTCTTGCTGCGCGCTTATACTCGCGCGAGTTGGTCGATTTTTTAAAATTAATTTCTTAATAATTATTACGAAAATTGCAAAATGGTACAGGACTTTTCTTTTCCCCAAGTAGTTTGAACCAATTTACCTCCACCTTTCGTTTGGTCACTTACTTGTCGGACACTCTGTATATATGTAGATACATATATATATATATATATATATACTCTTACATATATCACAAAAACATTTAGCCTAACGTAGTTAAATAATAATTAAATAATTAAACAATTAAATTTAAATAATTTTGGTTGTAAAATTCAAAATTTTATTTATATAGAAATTAGACTCTATAGACAATAAATGGATCATTTTCACTCTTTCGGACATATTTATCTGTCCAATTTCTAAACAATCAGTTCAATATATGAATTTTCTGTGTTGGGATTGTATCAAAAATGAAACTGGTAGAAATAATGGCTACGTATCATGATTACACAAATATATTCAATAAATCTTTTATAAATACTTATATACAAAAATGAGAATAATGTAAAAAACATGCTAATTAAAAAATGATAATAATCAAATATGTGATAGGGCTTATTAATATCTTTCTATGAAAGTTAGCTTGTGCAATACTTAATATCTATAATCATATATGATACCACAGTAATTACCCCGTTTTTGCAATAAATTGTTCAGCGATCAGCTAACTACTTGTTTTCGAAATGTTGAATTTACCAAGCACAATAATTCCGTGTCGACTAGCATGATATCGTCGTTACATGTGGCTACTATCTATCTAAAAAAACTGTAGGATCTGCCGCAGATAATAACGGCACATTGATGCGTGTCAAGGATTTAGTTGATGGTTTGTTGGCAACGAGATCCCATCGCGTTCTCATCGCGTTAAACCAAAGAAAGGAAAAGAGAGAAAGAAAGGAAGACCAAAAATATTTCGCGGAATTTTAGCTCAATTATATAATTAATAGGAAGAATTACATACTGAGAGATTTCAAATTGATTAAATAATATAACGTTAAATATGTATTAATGTTAAAACAGTTTATCGCAAAGCGAGAAAGTCTATATAATAAATTATATAATATAAAACCAAATTTTTATTACATATGAAACTAACAGTAAAAATACATTATACAAAAGATAACATTGTAACATATATATGTATGCGTATAAATCATTGTAATATATAAATAATATGATAATATACATATATAAATCTGCTAATAATTTAAACAGTCGTATTTCGTATTAATACTTTAAGGTTAAATTATTAGATTATTATTTACTAGACAACTGTTTTCACGAGGCAACACACGAAAGATTATCTCAAAACTATACAGGGCGTCTCAGGAGGAAAGGTCATTATTCTGGGAGGTGATGATATCGGTCATTTTAAGCAAAAATGTTCATATAAACGAGTGTCCTATTTCAAACGGTTTCTGCGATAGAGCTGTTTGAATATACAGTTGCAAAATGAATGATACTACATACTATTTTTAATTTATTGTTCACAAATAACTTCTTTTTTATCATTTTTTATATTTTTCTTTTTTTTTTGGAATAGAAAACACTCATTTATATGAACATTTTTGCTTAAAATGACCGGTACCATCACTTTCCAGAATATTGATCTTTCCTCTTGGGACACCCTGTATAAAGATATTTACTTTATTCTATTTCCATGAATATAAAGTATATTTTATATTTTAGCAACCTTGTGAAGCAATGCCATTGCACTTAGAAAGGATTAATCTACTGGAATATGCGCGCTGTTTCTTTTCAGTTCGTCAGTGGTTTCTCCTGAGGTGTCAGTATTGCGCTTGACATCATACTGTACGGATTAGTATTTCTTAAAGATCCGTTCCTCTCCTACGGTATTCAATATTAATATTAAAAAGGTACGCAATTTTTCTCTCGTTTTTCCAAATTTTTTCTATTCAAAGGAGTGTGCTATACTTTTGATATAGTTTTTCTTTGCGAATATGCTTTTAATTTTAATTTCAAGAATTAGAGCCTGCTTAAGACAATTTATAATTTGCGACGAAAAATTCTAGATAGAAATCTATTTAGAATTTTGTATATCCTAATATGTGTGTATCCTAAAATGTATTTTATATATGTGTATAGTTTATTTCTTCAAATGTGTTTTTTATATTATACGATACATAAAATTCTCGTTATTTGAGATTTATATAAGTTTTATTAAAAAATACGTGTTTTCAAAAAATCGCGATTTATCTTTGATATTTTTTGGTTCAAAAGCACATTCTTAAATGATTTATTAGAGAAACAATAACGTTCGTCTTCTTCCGCATAATCTGCTGAAATATAAGTTATGCAATTAAAACAATGGTCTTCACTCTCAACATTGGTAATGACTAGCAATTATAGTATTCTTCGCGCGCACGTAATCTGCAATGCAGATGGAGCAATAGTATTTTCTATAATAATCCGACTATAACTACAGTTAAAAAACAGTGGAAAAACAGTAATAATATCAACTAAATAGTAAGTTTTTATATATCAAATTGTAAATTTTTAATAGCAAGTTTTAAAATATATATCTCCTCTACAATAAATTATTAAATATAGTACAAACATCGAATTTTCTTAATAAAACATTTCAATCATAGTTAACGAGTTTCAAATTTATTTTAATGAAAGGAAGTTTTTGATGTTGATGTTGATGTATGTATGTTACAAGGTAGAATGTATTACGAAACCGTTATGTAGAAGACATGACATTCATATCAACACAGTACTTGCTATCGTATGTGCCATGGTTATTACGTATATTTCTATAATTACGAAAGAGCGAAATCACAAATTATTGTTCATATTATTTATAAAAGTGTCATTTTATAATTAAACAGAAATTGTGTTACGCATAAAATCGTTTTATGAAAAATTATTTCAAGAAATAT
>NW_021851240.1:49300-54829 GCF_003651465.1 Formica exsecta
AAAAACTAGACACATAGGTTTGCGTTGAACTTCGCTTCGCGTGGAAAATGGAAAAATTCAAGGAGCTTCATTCCCGAAATGTAAACAAACACTTTTTCCACATCTGATTTACACAAATACAACAAAAACAAACTTTATTTTTTCTTATTTTATAACAGAAAAAGCATTAAAACTGTGAAACTTTAAAATTGCATATCTCTGGAACCAGAAGAGAGCGCCACAAAATTCAAAGTGCTTATTACTTAGGAATGTGTCCTCTATAATATATGTGAAAATGAAAACGATTCGTGAGGTGTAAGTTAATCTGAACATTTACCGCGATTTATTATATTTTTTTTATAGACATTTGAATTTTCGGTCAATCTGTACATATATACACACACACACACACATACACACATACGGGATATTCTTTTAAAATGTGATTTTTCAATGTTTTGGAACATTCTGAATACATCGACATAGAAAATTGGAAAAAAAATTTTTACAAAAACAAAGCTTCCTCTATGAGAAAACAAAATTGCCAAAGATCTTATTAGTATAATATTTCATATTCTCTGTATGTATATGTATATATTTGTATGTTAATAAAGAGATGTAAAATAATGCGGAAGTAAATGCATGACAGTAAAGGCACATCAACAGATTCAACTAGTTTCATACTATGCCATTCTGTAATAATCTGTGCTAAAATAAAGTCTTGCTTACATATATGTATATGTATTGATATGTGTTTAGTATTACAAAAATCAGTTAACTCACTCTGAAATTTCCTATTCGATCAGCTAACATACCGGCAAGCGGCGGCATCACTACGGCTACAAGAGGAATGATGGAACTCATTATCGCAGTTTCTTCTATATTTATTCCCAGTTCTCTCATGTGTATAGTTAAATATGGATACAATACATAAAGTGCTAAAAAAGATCATAAACAGAATTCGTTGTTACGCTAAAAGTATTCTTTCAAAATTTTATTTATTTTTAAAATTTTATTAAATTATTTTATTATACATAATATACTTATAATAAAAGTAAAATAAAAAAAGTGCATCTTATTAAATCTAATAAAAAAACTGCTTTAACTAAATTACTTACTGGATGCTTGCACAAAAAATATTAACTTCAATGGCATCAACTTCTTTTGATGAAAATCTTTGCTTATCCTTCTAAAGAAACTCTTGAGCATTGTCATCTTGACGTATTTTGTACGTTTCCGAATTTTGATCAAAATTAATTAATTTAACTGAAATATTCAGCTTGTATTGTGCATATTTCTTTCGCACGTCACGTGTGCAATTCTCATTTCCTTTGTTTGCCTTTAAAAAAAATTCCGATATTTCTTGAAATAATTTTTCATAAAACGATTTTATGCGTAACACAATTTCTGTTTAATTATAAAATGACACTTTTATAAATAATATGAACAATAATTTGTGATTTCGCTCTTTCGTAATTATAGAAATATACGTAATAACCATGGCACATACGATAGCAAGTACTGTGTTGATATGAATGTCATGTCTTCTACATAACGGTTTCGTAATACATTCTACCTTGTAACATACATACATCAACATCAACATCAAAAACTTCCTTTCATTAAAATAAATTTGAAACTCGTTAACTATGATTGAAATGTTTTATTAAGAAAATTCGATGTTTGTACTATATTTAATAATTTATTGTAGAGGAGATATATATTTTAAAACTTGCTATTAAAAATTTACAATTTGATATATAAAAACTTACTATTTAGTTGATATTATTACTGTTTTTCCACTGTTTTTTAACTGTAGTTATAGTCGGATTATTATAGAAAATACTATTGCTCCATCTGCATTGCAGATTACGTGCGCGCGAAGAATACTATAATTGCTAGTCATTACCAATGTTGAGAGTGAAGACCATTGTTTTAATTGCATAACTTATATTTCAGCAGATTATGCGGAAGAAGACGAACGTTATTGTTTCTCTAATAAATCATTTAAGAATGTGCTTTTGAACCAAAAAATATCAAAGATAAATCGCGATTTTTTGAAAACACGTATTTTTTAATAAAACTTATATAAATCTCAAATAACGAGAATTTTATGTATCGTATAATATAAAAAACACATTTGAAGAAATAAACTATACACATATATAAAATACATTTTAGGATACACACATATTAGGATATACAAAATTCTAAATAGATTTCTATCTAGAATTTTTCGTCGCAAATTATAAATTGTCTTAAGCAGGCTCTAATTCTTGAAATTAAAATTAAAAGCATATTCGCAAAGAAAAACTATATCAAAAGTATAGCACACTCCTTTGAATAGAAAAAATTTGGAAAAACGAGAGAAAAATTGCGTACCTTTTTAATATTAATATTGAATACCGTAGGAGAGGAACGGATCTTTAAGAAATACTAATCCGTACAGTATGATGTCAAGCGCAATACTGACACCTCAGGAGAAACCACTGACGAACTGAAAAGAAACAGCGCGCATATTCCAGTAGATTAATCCTTTCTAAGTGCAATGGCATTGCTTCACAAGGTTGCTAAAATATAAAATATACTTTATATTCATGGAAATAGAATAAAGTAAATATCTTTATACAGGGTGTCCCAAGAGGAAAGATCAATATTCTGGAAAGTGATGATATCGGTCATTTTAAGCAAAAATGTTCATATAAACGAGTGTCCTATTTCAAACGGTTTCTGCGATAGAGCTGTTTGAATATACAGTTGCAAAATGAATGATACTACATACTATTTTTAATTTATTGTTCACAAATAACTTCTTTTTTATCATTTTTTATATTTTTCTTTTTTTTTTGGAATAGAAAACACTCATTTATATGAACATTTTTGCTTAAAATGACCGGTACCATCACTTTCCAGAATATTGATCTTTCCTCTTGGGACACCCTGTATAAAGATATTTACTTTATTCTATTTCCATGAATATAAAGTATATTTTATATTTTAGCAACCTTGTGAAGCAATGCCATTGCACTTAGAAAGGATTAATCTACTGGAATATGCGCGCTGTTTCTTTTCAGTTCGTCAGTGGTTTCTCCTGAGGTGTCAGTATTGCGCTTGACATCATACTGTACGGATTAGTATTTCTTAAAGATCCGTTCCTCTCCTACGGTATTCAATATTAATATTAAAAAGGTACGCAATTTTTCTCTCGTTTTTCCAAATTTTTTCTATTCAAAGGAGTGTGCTATACTTTTGATATAGTTTTTCTTTGCGAATATGCTTTTAATTTTAATTTCAAGAATTAGAGCCTGCTTAAGACAATTTATAATTTGCGACGAAAAATTCTAGATAGAAATCTATTTAGAATTTTGTATATCCTAATATGTGTGTATCCTAAAATGTATTTTATATATGTGTATAGTTTATTTCTTCAAATGTGTTTTTTATATTATACGATACATAAAATTCTCGTTATTTGAGATTTATATAAGTTTTATTAAAAAATACGTGTTTTCAAAAAATCGCGATTTATCTTTGATATTTTTTGGTTCAAAAGCACATTCTTAAATGATTTATTAGAGAAACAACAACGTTCGTCTTCTTCCGCATAATCTGCTGAAATATAAGTTATGCAATTAAAACAATGGTCTTCACTCTCAACATTGGTAATGACTAGCAATTATAGTATTCTTCGCGCGCACGTAATCTGCAATGCAGATGGAGCAATAGTATTTTCTATAATAATCCGACTATAACTACAGTTAAAAAACAGTGGAAAAACAGTAATAATATCAACTAAATAGTAAGTTTTTATATATCAAATTGTAAATTTTTAATAGCAAGTTTTAGAATATATATCTCCTCTACAATAAATTATTAAATATAGTACAAACATCGAATTTTCTTAATAAAACATTTCAATCATAGTTAACGAGTTTCAAATTTATTTTAATGAAAGGAAGTTTTTGATGTTGATGTTGATGTATGTATGTTACAAGGTAGAATGTATTACGAAACCGTTATGTAGAAGACATGACATTCATATCAACACAGTACTTGCTATCGTATGTGCCATGGTTATTACGTATATTTCTATAATTACGAAAGAGCGAAATCACAAATTATTGTTCATATTATTTATAAAAGTGTCATTTTATAATTAAACAGAAATTGTGTTACGCATAAAATCGTTTTATGAAAAATTATTTCAAGAAATATCGGAATTTTTTTTAAAGGCAAACAAAGGAAATGAGAATTGCACACGTGACGTGCGAAAGAAATATGCACAATACAAGCTGAATATTTCAGTTAAATTAATTAATTTTGATCAAAATTCGGAAACGTACAAAATACGTCAAGATGACAATGCTCAAGAGTTTCTTTAGAAGGATAAGCAAAGATTTTCATCAAAAGAAGTTGATGCCATTGAAGTTAATATTTTTTGTGCAAGCATCCAGTAAGTAATTTAGTTAAAGCAGTTTTTTTATTAGATTTAATAAGATGCACTTTTTTTATTTTACTTTTATTATAAGTATATTATGTATAATAAAATAATTTAATAAAATTTTAAAAATAAATAAAATTTTGAAAGAATACTTTTAGCGTAACAACGAATTCTGTTTATGATCTTTTTTAGCACTTTATGTATTGTATCCATATTTAACTATACACATGAGAGAACTGGGAATAAATATAGAAGAAACTGCGATAATGAGTTCCATCATTCCTCTTGTAGCCGTAGTGATGCCGCCGCTTGCCGGTATGTTAGC
The DNA here is from genome assembly GCF_003651465.1 of Formica exsecta. Classification (NCBI taxonomy): domain Eukaryota; kingdom Metazoa; phylum Arthropoda; class Insecta; order Hymenoptera; family Formicidae; genus Formica; species Formica exsecta. The sequence goes on from NW_021851240.1 coordinate 54,046, forward strand.
TGATCGAATAGGAAATTTCAGAGTGAGTTAACTGATTTTTGTAATACTAAACACATATCAATACATATACATATATGTAAGCAAGACTTTATTTTAGCACAGATTATTACAGAATGGCATAGTATGAAACTAGTTGAATCTGTTGATGTGCCTTTACTGTCATGCATTTACTTCCGCATTATTTTACATCTCTTTATTAACATACAAATATATACATATACATACAGAGAATATGAAATATTATACTAATAAGATCTTTGGCAATTTTGTTTTCTCATAGAGGAAGCTTTGTTTTTGTAAAAATTTTTTTTCCAATTTTCTATGTCGATGTATTCAGAATGTTCCAAAACATTGAAAAATCACATTTTAAAAGAATATCCCGTATGTGTGTATGTGTGTGTGTGTGTGTATATATGTACAGATTGACCGAAAATTCAAATGTCTATAAAAAAAATATAATAAATCGCGGTAAATGTTCAGATTAACTTACACCTCACGAATCGTTTTCATTTTCACATATATTATAGAGGACACATTCCTAAGTAATAAGCACTTTGAATTTTGTGGCGCTCTCTTCTGGTTCCAGAGATATGCAATTTTAAAGTTTCACAGTTTTAATGCTTTTTCTGTTATAAAATAAGAAAAAATAAAGTTTGTTTTTGTTGTATTTGTGTAAATCAGATGTGGAAAAAGTGTTTGTTTACATTTCGGGAATGAAGCTCCTTGAATTTTTCCATTTTCCACGCGAAGCGAAGTTCAACGCAAACCTATGTGTCTAGTTTTT
>NW_021851240.1:55011-65934 GCF_003651465.1 Formica exsecta
CTTACTTCGCATTAAAAAGTATATGCGTGGAGACAATATGTTCCGCCCCCCTCCCTGCAGGGGGGCTCCACTATCAAAAAACTAGACACATAGGTTTGCATTGAACCTCGCTTTACGTGAAGAAGCAATATTTTTATCTGCAGTAATGGATAGAAATTTAAAGCTTCATTGCTGTATTTCTTTTGAAATTTCTAGCGGAACTGAACAAGTGTACGATTCTGATGCGTACTAGCAGTAACATAAAAACAACTCTAAATGTAAACAAAAGAAATTCTTAGCGAAAATATACTGACAGTGACGCAAATGTAAACAAAAAAACATAAACATGCAAGTAAGATATAGTGAAAAGATCATAGAAATAAATGCGAAAATTATGATTCTTCAAAATCGCATATCTCTGAAACCAGAAGAGAGCGCCACAAGTAAAGTGTTACTTAGGAATGTGCCCTCTATAATATATGTAAAAATGAAAATGATCCGTGAGGTGTAAGTTAATCTGAACATTTACCTAAATCGCATCGTGGGAAACGGGCTTAACTCAAGAATTGCTTGAGCTACAGTGCTACAATTTGGCGCACAAGTAAAGTAGTACAACACTTTTATTTACTATCATTTTTATAAAAATTCATACAGTGTTTTAGATTTTAAGACAGTTCCAATTTTTTAGAAAATGTCTGTGCAAACTCTAAGTTCTGTAAATTGGGCTAAATTTTTTTAAATGGATAGAATATCATTAAAGGATGATTGATATTGAATTTGGCGAAGATCAGTGAAAGGATTCATTTTTTATGAAATTTTGAATTTTAAATTCTTTTAAATGGAATTTTTAAAAAAATGTTTTGTGATGTTGTAAGTGTGTGTGTTGGGGGGGGGGGGGTTTGCCAACATTGGAAATATGGGAGTATATTAACCCGACATCGACATTTGCCGACATGACCTCTAAATTTTCTGTGACGGTCATATAAAAATAAAAAAAACGTGCAAATTAGAAACTTGCACATTGCTTCTTTATCATTTTATTTCGCTCATAAAGCTTCCTCTGGAGGAAGCCAAAATTGAAAAACCCGCTTGCTCTGAGGAGGAGATTTGTAAGCAAAATAAAATGATGAGGAAGCAATGTGCAAGTTCCTAATTTGCACGTTTTTTCTGACAGATTCTACTATCGGTATTTTCCATATTCGGAGGCTTCGCGGCGTTGTTATTGCTACTAGTGCCAACCGGCAGGATGATGGTGACTTTTCCTGAGAATATAATCATGGAACTCGGTTGTCAAGGTAAAGGTGGTTCGCTATTATATACAATGAGCCAGACTCATCCGTGTGAGACGAAATTAGATTCGGACATCGATATAAAAATAGAAAGTTGCGGGTAAGTTAAAAATTGCAATTAGGCGTCAAATTTATCTAATATTCCATTATGGAAATCTCAGTAATGTTCCAAATTATATTGTTATATAATGTTACAGATAGAGATGTAACGTACTTAAAAAAACAAAAAAGTAAAAATTATTTAACAATTATTTTTTATTTCGTATTAAGCGTAATGTTTTTGTACCTCAATTTCGCCACTGTGTTTTGTTTTATAAATCTTTCTATTATCATCAATGTGTGATTAATCGCGAATTGTAAAATAGCAAAAAATTATCAATAGTTTTAGTTTATAATTTTGGTAAATATGCATATTAGGTTACACCTCACCGATGACTTTGACCTTGACATATGTTGTCAAGGACATGACCCTGAGTAACTTTTCCTTATAACTTGACCGGCGGTCTCTTATAGTTTCTGAGATATTTAAAGTTAACATTTGGATAATAATATAGAGACAGAGAGACAGTCCGCCCCACAATTGTTGCATGGATGAGAAAGTATATGCATGGACGCAGTGGGCTCCACTATAAAAAAACTAGACACATAGGTTTGCGTTGAACCTCGCTTTGCGTGGAAAGTAAAAAAATCCAAAGAGTTTCGTCTCTGGAAATGTAAAGAAACACTATTTCAACGTCTGATCTACGTAAATACAATGTAAACAACCTTTATTTTTCTTTATTTTATAATAGAAAAATCATTAAAATTGTGAAATCATAACTTTAAATATCTCAGAAACTATAAGAGACCGCCGGTTAAGTTATAAGGAAAAGTTACTCAGGGTCAAATTCTTGACAACATATGTCAAGGTCAAAGTCATCGGTGAGGTGTAACCTAATATGCATATTTACCATAATTTTTAACACAGGTAATTTCTTCGAGAAGATAATAGGTTTATAATTCATTATATTATATTTTTAATTCTTAAGAAACATTAAGACATTTTAAAGACGTCTAAAAGATATAGGACGTGACTTCGAGATCTCTTTTAGATATGCGTGTTGTCCGAGTTCAAATCACAACACAAACACAACATAAAAATACAGTATTATTACGAATAGTAATCTTCTACCATCGCAATTAAACCTTTATAATAAAATCTTCCTGTTTGTTTTGCTTTAACTTAACAACTTAATTTTGAGTGAATCAAATGTTGATCTCTTATAAATCTATATTCTCTTGCTAATGACATTTTAATAATAGAAAATTTATTCGAGAGAGTTATTTGCCAAATTGAAATGACATTTTAATTGGTTTCTTTCAAGCCGTCTCTGTCTAAAATTATGTCCTACGAACATTTAAATATTAATATATATTTTTTTTTGCGCAAAACACAGATTCACATGTCATGTGGAAACAGACAACGAAACAGATCAAAATTTGATTCTAAAATCGAGACTTTATACCGTCAGACGTTTTAATTTTCAGACTGGTGAAAATACTTTCTACAAATACATTCCTACGCAGAGTGACTTGTCAACGGTACGTTATGCATTAAACGTATATTAACAGATCGTTTTTTATTGAGTGGAAATATGATACTTAACTTAATATCAAATAAGCGATGAGTAAATTAGATATTGCATGTTGGTCATAATAGAATCACGCGCGTGCAATGTGTATATTATTTAATTTTCTAACTAAACTTTTTTAAGTTATTTTTTTTATATATAGTGTTATTTACTATTTTACTAATAAATAAGAACTAAAAAAGAACTTTATTACACACAATAAGAAAAGTACCAAATTTACGAGTTATTATTATTTACAATTCCATAAGTTTATTACATTAAAAACATTACATTAAGAAAAGTACCAAATATTATAAATTATTATTATCGTTATTTGCAATTGTATAACAATAATAAAAATTTATAGCATTTTTTAAAATTCTCTTATTGTTTTAATTATACAAGCTATTGTATTTGTATACGACAGCCTTTAAAATGTGCATCAATGCATACTAGTGCATCCAACTAAATTTGCTATTAGCGTCTAGATTTAATTTTTTAGATATACTGTTTCGCATAAAATATATGTGGTGAATTTTTACGTTAGTGTATATCCCTTATCAATGATCTTGACATTGACATATAATATCAAGATTATGATCTTGAATGTATTCGTCAAAAGAGCCATCGCGTTAATATGTTTTTAACAAACAATAAGCGACAGATGAAGTCTTTTAAAAATTAATCAAAGTGGTGATTTTCACAATGTCAAAATCAAAGTTACTGCACACAGAAAAATATTGTTCTACTGCTAAGTAAAATTATTACTCAGTTTATTTTACTTCTTTTAAGTAACAGTTATCTTTAACAAAGAATATTTTCTTAATAATAGTCTTAAAATAGAAAAACTACCATTCGACGGACCTCAAAAACTTACTATTTTTTCCCAACTGATCAGCTACTTTCATTTTCATGTATCCCGAAATGCGTTCAAGATTTTGATAACTTTACCGAAACTTTGCATGGAACATGCAAAAATTATACGTTGTGCGCTTTTGATTATTTAAACAAACCAAAGGTATAGGAAAAATTATATAGTAATAATATATATAATAATAATCATAACGTAGTAATATTTATATATATCTAAAAACACATCCAAAGATAGATAATATTATAGGAATTGTCTTTATTTTTGTATTTTACATATTGTAATTTTTTTAAGTTCTTACAAAAACAAATGTTAAGAATTTTGAATATTTAATCCTTTTAAAAAAAACATAAACGTTAAAATCATGCAAAGTAATTTTTTAGAACAATATCAACCAAATGATAAATTATCATTTATACAAATCAGAAATTAAAAGTTTAACATCGGATGAAGAAGATTTACAACAAGAACGGCAAAGATATTTGGGAGAGGAAATATCTTGGACAGGAGATTTTCGAAAAGTTACTTGTGATAATTCAGATTATATAAACGATGAAATCACGATAGATGTGCAGCTTTATGATCACGATGCAAATCTAAAAACAACTAAGCAAATCTTGAGCACGAATAAATGCAACAAGAAATGCATAGTTATTGTACCTCGCAAAGCAATGTGCTCTAACATGAATACAGAAATTGAATATAATGTAAGCTTGACGTTTTGGCTTTATCTCATCATTAGAGTATTCATAGGTTAGTAGAAATTTCAACGTTTTGACTTTTTTAAATAATTGTAATAAAAAGTCTTTAATTATTATAATCACCATAATATTGTAGTTTAAATGTAATTGTAACTGTAAATATAAACTCTATAATATCCGTAAGGAATTAAGATATAATTTCTTTTCTTTCAGGTATTATTGGTGGTACAACGTTTGCTATGTTTGAAGGTGCTGTTATAGCAATATTACGAGAGCAGAAGGCAGACTATGGTCTTCAAAGAATTTATGGTAGTATAGGAGGCATGATTTCCTCACCTTTATCAGGTCTTCTCATAGATTATGCCAGCAGAGATAAAGGATATACTGATTTTAGGTGAGTAAATTGAAGAGGGAGGAGGGAGGGATACATTAATAAAAAGATTTATTCAAAATAATATCATGTTATATTAATTAGGACATATCATATTGTATGTATATCTTAAAATTTACAGAATGCTAATTTTTGTATTTTACATATTGTAATTTTTTTAAGTTCTTACAAAAACAAATGTTAAGAATTTTGAATATTTAATCCTTTTAAAAGAAACATAAACGTTAAAATCATGCAAAGTAATTTTTTAGAACAATATCAACCAAATGATAAATTATCATTTATACAAATCAGAAATTAAAAGTTTAACATCGGATGAAGAAGATTTACAACAAGAACGGCAAAGATATTTGGGAGAGGAAATATCTTGGACAGGAGATTTTCGAAAAGTTACTTGTGATAATTCAGATTATATAAACGATGAAATCACGATAGATGTGCAGCTTTATGATCACGATGCAAATCTAAAAACAACTAAGCAAATCTTGAGCACGAATAAATGCAACAAGAAATGCATAGTTATTGTACCTCGCAAAGCAATGTGCTCTAACATGAATACAGAAATTGAATATAATGTAAGCTTGACGTTTTGGCTTTATCTCATCATTAGAGTATTCATAGGTTAGTAGAAATTTCAACGTTTTGACTTTTTTAAATAATTGTAATAAAAAGTCTTTAATTATTATAATCACCATAATATTGTAGTTTAAATGTAATTGTAACTGTAAATATAAACTCTATAATATCCGTAAGGAATTAAGATATAATTTCTTTTCTTTCAGGTATTATTGGTGGTACAACGTTTGCTATGTTTGAAGGTGCTGTTATAGCAATATTACGAGAGCAGAAGGCAGACTATGGTCTTCAAAGAATTTATGGTAGTATAGGAGGCATGATTTCCTCACCTTTATCAGGTCTTCTCATAGATTATGCCAGCAGAGATAAAGGATATACTGATTTTAGGTGAGTAAATTGATTATAATATACGTAATCGCTATTACAATTGGTAAAAAAGTGATTCTACATGCAGAAAAAATCGGAAAAAAATATTGAGTAAAATTTTCTCACATACTTCGTTTTCGAGATACTCTATATAATATCACTAAGTACATAGCGTTATTCCTTACTAAAAAATGAGTCAAAAAGTTCTGAATAATTTTTTTCTATAACATTTAATAAAGGAGTAATTATTGAGTAAAGTCAGACCTGTTAGCGCTGTCCTTTAGCCGGGCGCGCGGCTCACTGAAGTCTCACTTTACTCAGTAATTACTCCTTTATTAAATGTTATAGAAAAAAATGATTCAAGACTTTTTGACTCACTCTTTGGTCTTTATGGATTCAGAACTTTTCGGTCTTTAAGTGACATCCTGTATAAAAATGGTTTTTATTTGTTATAATTTATAATAAATTTTCTTAAGTCATTAAAACAAAACATTTTATGAATTTTTTAGGCCAGCATTCTATTTATACGCTGCATTGAAACTTGTATCAGGTGTTCTTATGTTGCTGATTAATTTAGAATTTAAAGCACCTGCTACGAATGTTGTACGTGATGTCTTCATTGTTCTGAGAAACATTGAAACTGCTGCACTTTTCCTTGCTTGCTTTGTTCTCGGTAGATTATCAAATTATAATATTTAATATAGTTTGAGTTTCTTTTTTTATTAGAATGTTCGCGACAAATAATTTGAACAAAAGTTGGGATGTAACAATAAGAAATATTTCGATAGGTACCGCTTGGGGATACATTGAGTCATTTCTCTTCTGGTTGATACAAGATTTAGGAGGATCTAGTTCACTTATGGGTATCACCGTGACCGTCGGTGGTATCGCTGGCATACCATTATTGGCGCTTTCGGGACCAATAATATCAAAGATTGGTCACGCAAATGTGCTTTTTATAGGATTTGTGTTTTATGCTGTCAGACTTTGTGGTGAATATTGATAATAATTCAAAATAATTAATAAAATAAACATAGACACATACGTTTAGAAATATAATAAAATGCTTTTCTTGTGTAGGTTATTCGTTAGTTTATGATCCTTGGTTGACTCTAATCTTCGAGGCATTGGAATCAGTTACGTCATCTCTTAGTTTCACTGCAGCCGTTACCTATGCGGCAAAGTTATCGACTATATCTACCGACAGCTCGATACAAGGATTACTTGGCGGTGTTTATTACGGAGTTGGTATGTATATTCATTCAATTGTTAAATTTTTTTTGATAAATAATATAACAAAAACAATTTAATATAATGAAAATTCGGTAAATATTGTGATAATATTACACCTCACCTATCACTTTAAGAGATTTTCACATATATATTATAGATGATAAAATCTTGAATCACGTACACTTTAAATTACGTGCCAGATAAATTAAATAATCGGTGAGATGTAATTTTTTCGCAATATTTACCGAAAATTCTTTATTGATTTATTGATTTCGATATTCATAGGCAAAGGTTCTGGAAGCTTGATCGGTGGTTATCTCATGAAAGCTTTTGGTACTAGACCAACCTACCAAATTTTCGCTGTGATAACTTTGGTGACTGGCATAATATATTTAATATTTAATATCACTTACCTAAAGAAGCGATCTCAGCTTAAAGGCAACGATATTGTACAGAAGAAATCGAAAAATATTGATGCACAAAATAGTTTTGATAAACATGCAAATGATATCAGTCTCGATGAAAAACCACACGATGAACGAATAACGAAGAATAAGAAGATTTTGATGAAAAATAATGGTTTAGATAATGAAGGATTTTTGAAGGACATACAAGATAATAAATTGTCCAACAAAGCAAATGAACATAGTTTGCAGATTGAAGTTTTTAAAAACACTAAAAACTAGTTAATGAAATTGAATAAAATACGATTAAAAAACATGAGAACAATTTAATTTTGTTTTTTTATTTTCGTTTATATAATAGGCCTTCCCGTATATCATGCTAAATAAATAAATAAATAAATAAACAAGTTGATAATAAAAATACGTTAAGTAAAAGCTGAAAATGCAATATGAAAAATAATTATTTTATTAATTCAAAACAAACAGACAAATAACAGACATAAATCAAGCGTATTCCTAGCTTAACGGTGGTTAGAATTAAAAAGTTGGATGCGATAACAACTTAAATAGGTTTATACAGTTTTGTAACAAATAAACTTAAAGAGTTTGAGTTATACAATTTAAAAAAGAGTCAAAAGAGAATAAATTTTAAAATTTAACACTTAAGTATTTTTGTTTATAATATTCACTGCATAGAAAAAAGTCCAAAGATTTAAAAATATATATTTTTATAGAGAAAGAAAAAATAAAAAACTCAATATTAAATACAGTTTATATAAGTATCATTATCTATATATTCATACATCATATACTAAACGGTACAGAATATTTTTTTCCACAAAGTTTTATTATTTGTAGAAATATATTGAGATTATATTCTCTTTTTTGACATCCATCATGAGACAATTAGTTTTTATTTGTAATGTACAAATACGAACATTTTCATAACGGAGCATTACGATTTGTAAATTAAATTAGAGCGATTTTGTCAAGCGTCATTTCTTCTGTTTAGCACGACTGCACTGGCTGGGTATATTTTGTCTGTGCGCGCGCGCGCGTGTGTGTGTGTATGTGTGTGTGTGTGTGTGTGTGTGAGAGAGAGAGAGAGAGAGAGAGAGAGAGAGAGAGAGAGAGAGAAAACAGAGGAAGAGTGTGGAGAGAGAGAGAGAGAGAGAGAGAGAGAGAGAGAGAGAGAGAGAGAGAGAGAGAGAGAGAGAGAGAGAGAGAGAGAGAGAGAGAGAGAGAGAGAGAGAGAGAGAGAGAGAGAGAGTATATATATATATATATATATATAGTCGTAAAATAATGCTTTAATACCGTAAGCATCAACATTGTACAATCTTGCATCTTTTGGCTGAGAATAATGTGCAATGACAAAGATATTATCTACAACACATAAACCGATATAATAACAAAAAGACCAAAATTGTGCAACAACGTTAAACGCACGCAGACAATACATTTGCGACTGGTCAAACAGTAATTATACAGTTTAACAGTTATAAGTCTATATAGAAGGTACTCGCTTCAAGACCACAGTCATTCGTTTTCGACTATCGGCAAGTATGTTACGTATTTTAACTTTGGTTTTCTTCCTGCATCTGTCTTCTGTCACAACGTCATCGGAAGTATTATCATACGCAAGAGTATCGAAGAACGGACAGTTAGCAAGAAGTTCTCACGATTCTTTTTCGTGGATCACTAGGTACGTCGAGATTAATTTTAATACTACTACTGGCAACCAAATACAATTAGATATTTTCTTGGGATATTTTATTTAAAAAAAAATCGATTATCAAGCAATGTTTGTATACCTAGGTTATCAATGAAAAATAATACAAGCGTGGAGAACGAAAATAAAGAGAGAAGTATAAACGATGTCGTTATCACAGTATCGCCTGTTTACGTACCACCCAGGACTCCAAAATTAAAGAAAGGAGAAGCGGTCGATTATTCAATCACTCCAAAGTAAAAACTCAAATATTAATATATGCGAATATAACGGTAGTAAAAATGTATCGATAATTTATTTGTTATTAATAAACTATTATGGTTATGTTTAGATATTCCACGTTGGATAATGACATGATAGTCAAGCTAGACGCTACATCAGGCAAAAAATTGATTCAACATCGATTTCATCCACCTGTAAATTTCGAGCATAACATCGCGTATGCAAACGGAAAACCGCAAAAAGGATCATCAAATACAGAAAGCTCCTTAATCGTAAATTCATCTACTTTCCTTGGTCCAATCTTCTCTGGTATGTACGAATACAGTCCATCAGAATTTCTCGATGATGAATCACTGATACCTAAACCAATTAGCAAATATCCATCTACGGATGATAAAAAGGTATGTAAATATAAATATTTTATATCAATATTTATCATTATATTAGTTCTTAATAGATAAATCAATAAGTTTGTGTATTTTTCTTATTGTTTATTTCTCTACTACAATAAATTCTTCTTAATATGACGGGACCAAATAATCTCTCATTTTTCAAGAACGATTTTGGTTTTTTTTCTTGGTTTTCACTTTTATTCTAATAACGACATGTATTACATACATAATAAAATAAGAAACAGAGCAGAAAAAAGACATTGAAAGTTATATAAAAATTGAGAATATAAATATTAAAAATAAATATGTTAAAAATACAAAGTGCATATATTCTGCAGTGTATATAATCAAATACGTTTCTTGTAATATATTTATCAGATGTCTAATTTGAGTTTCATCAAATAGGTTCTGGATTCCTATAAATCACCGAATAAATATCACACCGGGCATGAAACAGACTATCTTAGTTACGACATTCCTCCTTCGTATGAAAATGACGAACTTGGATCAAAGCCCGCGAAATTTGTCAACTATTATGATCATTCGCCCTCATTCATGGAGACGGAGCAAGATCCATATGAACACGATTTTCATCACGACATAATATACGATAACGTACCTGAATATCATCATCACGAAACCACTACGGAGGAACCGGAAATGAATGATGAGCGACTCGACAAAAGACCATACTCGTATTACTTTATAGGAAAAAAGCTTTGGTATATACCTCTATACTTTAGCATTTATTTTATCATATACATAGCCGCCCTTGTATTGAAAAGCATCGCCAGGCATAAGATCAACTTTCCGGCTAATCTAGCAGAAGCTGCAACTCATAAAAGAAGCGATTCGAGCGAAGGATGGTGGTCTTTTACTGAAAAAATACTTGAAGGAGTGGAACGATTTGCTGAAACATAAAAACTTGAAAGATTGATAATATTATTTCAACGATAAATTATCAGTGAGGAAGTCTCGAAAAAGAACCAATGCATGTGTAAATAATTGTTGTTTTCTTTTTCTATTAAAAAAAAATTGCATTTGCAATTTCCAATAAACAAATAATTGATAGAAATTAGTTTATTAAACGTAAAACGTATCGTCAAGATGATGTTTATCATTGATAAATATATTATAATTTTGCTTATAAAATATAT
>NW_021851240.1:66290-73219 GCF_003651465.1 Formica exsecta
TATATATATATATATATATATATAGTCGTAAAATAATGCTTTAATACCGTAAGCATCAACATTGTACAATCTTGCATCTTTTGGCTGAGAATAATGTGCAATGACAAAGATATTATCTACAACACATAAACCGATATAATAACAAAAAGACCAAAATTGTGCAACAACGTTAAACGCACGCAGACAATACATTTGCGACTGGTCAAACAGTAATTATACAGTTTAACAGTTATAAGTCTATATAGAAGGTACTCGCTTCAAGACCACAGTCATTCGTTTTCGACTATCGGCAAGTATGTTACGTATTTTAACTTTGGTTTTCTTCCTGCATCTGTCTTCTGTCACAACGTCATCGGAAGTATTATCATACGCAAGAGTATCGAAGAACGGACAGTTAGCAAGAAGTTCGCACGATTCTTTTTCGTGGATCACTAGGTACGTCGAGATTAATTTTAATACTACTACTGGCAACCAAATACAATTAGATATTTTCTTGGGATATTTAATTTAAAAAACAATCGATTATCAAGCAATGTTTGTATACCTAGGTTATCAATGAAAAATAATACAAGCGTGGAGAACGAAAGTAAAGAGAGAAGTATAAACGATGTCGTTATCACAGTATCGCCTGTTTACGTACCACCCAGGACTCCAAAATTAAAGAAAGGAGAAGCGGTCGATTATTCAATCACTCCAAAGTAAAAACTCAAATATTAATATATGCGAATATAACGGTAGTAAAAATGTATCGATAATTTATTTGTTATTAATAAACTATTATGGTTATGTTTAGATATTCCACGTTGGATAATGACATGATAGTCAAGCTAGACGCTACATCAGGCAAAAAATTGATTCAACATCGATTTCATCCACCTGTAAATTTCGAGCATAACATCGCGTATGCAAACGGAAAACCGCAAAAAGGATCATCAAATACAGAAAGCTCCTTAATCGTAAATTCATCTACTTTCCTTGGTCCAATCTTCTCTGGTATGTACGAATACAGTCCATCAGAATTTCTCGATGATGAATCACTGATACCTAAACCAATTAGCAAATATCCATCTACGGATGATAAAAAGGTATGTAAATATAAATATTTTATATCAATATTTATCATTATATTAGTTCTTAATAGATAAATCAATAAGTTTGTGTATTTTTCTTATTGTTTATTTCTCTACTACAATAAATTCTTCTTAATATGACGGGGCCAAATAATCTCTCATTTTTCAAGAATGATTTTGGTTTTTTTTCTTGGTTTTCACTTTTATTCTAATAACGACATGTATTACATACATAATAAAATAAGAAACAGAGCAGAAAAAAGACATTGAAAGTTATATAAAAATTGAGAATATAAATATTAAAAATAAATATGTTAAAAATACAAAGTGCATATATTCTGCAGTGTATATAATCAAATACGTTTCTTGTAATATATTTATCAGATGTCTAATTTGAGTTTCATCAAATAGGTTCTGGATTCCTATAAATCACCGAATAAATATCACACCGGGCATGAAACAGACTATCTTAGTTACGACATTCCTCCTTCGTATGAAAATGACGAACTTGGATCAAAGCCCGCGAAATTTGTCAACTATTATGATCATTCGCCCTCATTCATGGAGACGGAGCAAGATCCATATGAACACGATTTTCATCACGACATAATATACGATAACGTACCTGAATATCATCATCACGAAACCACTACGGAGGAACCGGAAATGAATGATGAGCGACTCGACAAAAGACCATACTCGTATTACTTTATAGGAAAAAAGCTTTGGTATATACCTCTATACTTTAGCATTTATTTTATCATATACATAGCCGCCCTTGTATTGAAAAGCATCGCCAGGCATAAGATCAACTTTCCGGCTAATCTAGCAGAAGCTGCAACTCATAAAAGAAGCGATTCGAGCGAAGGATGGTGGTCTTTTACTGAAAAAATACTTGAAGGAGTGGAACGATTTGCTGAAACATAAAAACTTGAAAGATTGATAATATTATTTCAACGATAAATTATCAGTGAGGAAGTCTCGAAAAAGAACCAATGCATGTGTAAATAATTGTTGTTTTCTTTTTCTATTAAAAAAAAATTGCATTTGCAATTTCCAATAAACAAATAATTGATAGAAATTAGTTTATTAAACGTAAAACGTATCGTCAAGATGATGTTTATCATTGATAAATATATTATAATTTTGCTTATAAAATATATTAATTTGAGAGGAAACATTCTATGCTACATCTACACATATATATATATATATATATATATATATATAACTTACGATATCTTAGACCAATATATGTTAATCAATGATAGAAATCATCTAAATGTGGAATTATATTGTTTAGTTTTAAGTTAATACTTGTGTTTTGAGATAAATTAAAAAGAGAGAGAGAGAGAAAGAGAGAGATAAAAAAAAAGAAAATTGTACACTCTTATAGCTACGATACATAATTGTTTTTATTATTTCCACCTATTATTTTTGCATTATAATTGATTTGTCTATTCGTTTAATTATTTATTTAAACAAATAAACAAGGTACTAACAACTTTGTATTTGATAATTAATTTATTATTACTACAAAGGCATATTTCAGATTATTAAATCTTTTGGATTATTATAAAAAATAAAATTGTTAAGTAATCCGATAACTTTAATTATACGATTTTCTTAGATTTCCAAATTCCTGTTTTTGCTTAGATTTCTTAAGATCATGCGAACTCTCGATTCTTTAAGCTTTCGTTATATAATGCACGCATATAATACTACATCGAATATTTCAACATATTGCTAAAATAATTCTAAACAATATGCAGATGGAATAAACAATTGTTAATAGAGGGACAAAATTTATGATCGGTTTAGAATATCATTTCAACAAAATTAGAAGTATAAAAATATGCTAATAAAAAAGATTTGAATGATTATAACAAACATATTTCTCTGCTTAGCCGCTTGTATAGGAAATAACATGTACGATCTGATCTATTCCCTGATATACTGCATTGATTTTTTAAACTGGAAATAGGTAGTTATAAGTATTTAGTGGGTATTAAATAATACACGTAACAGCGTGTAACTAATAATTGGTTAATGTGTGATTTTAAGAATCTTGCGGCTTATAAATAACATCATCAACATTATTTGGAAGCTATCATCAATCAAATTCGATGCTGCTGAACGTATTGACAGATTCCACCTCTAAACGACGATGCACAAGATCTGTAACAATTAGAGCTATTAGCGCTTATGGATTTGCTTAACGTTACCGTCAAGTAATACAGTTATCGGTTCACAAATACCGAACAAAGTTGGTATTGAAACTAAGTCCAGGAATCGTTTAGTTTCTCGACAGACTTGATAGCTAAAGGTTTTCCGCTTCGAAACTTTGTATTGTGTTATTTTCAACTAATGAGAGTTCTATGTGTGAGAGTGACAGTATATTGTTAAAGTGGGATGGTGTCCATCGTGTTTATTAAAAAGCAAAACGCACAATATACTTTAAAAATTAATATGGGTCAGTATTTAATTACAGTAAGAAAAAATGTTCACAAATTTATTATTATATTTTTACATATTTATTATAAATTATATATATTTTTACTATATGGATATCTTAATTTCTCAGATTCAGTAAGCAACGGATTAGTTCATAAACTTGTTTTATTGTTAATTTGCATTTATTACACCTCTGCCGAATCGAGCGAAATCAAGGATATGAAAGAATTGATTTCGAAAACAGGAACATCTAAAGAAAATCTTGAGTTAGTTACAATTGCGCAGCCTATCAGGTAAGCATATAACTTCAATTTTATATATTGTTCTTAACATCATTTACTTTAATTTTTAATCATATTAATCGAGCAATTGTTGAGATTTTAATATACAAAAAACAATGTAAAATAAAAATTAAACAATACCTTAAATTAATGCCAAGCCACATTTTGTTTATAGACAAGGTAAGGTTTACAGACAGGATTACAATACTAGAGGAGACAACACCGATTACCGAGATCATTATGGCGATGATACGGCCATGAATCACGATGACGAGGACGATCACATGAAGGCAATCAGTCAACCTAAGGCTGATTATTGGGCCGGCTATTACGACTTTTTAATAAACGAAGGCAGTTACAAATTCTGGGCCGTTTTTCAGGTAAGTTGAAATTTATTTGTTTCAATTCTTTTTTTAATAATTATTTGATTGTGTTTTAATAACATGCTATCTCTTGCATCAGCTCGCGACTGCGGCTTTGCTAATTTACAGCGGTTTCGCAGCGCTCTACTATGCCAAGGTGAATCCACCGACCACGGATGATTATTTTGACGATATATTTCGCCGCCGACGACGACGAAGAAGACGTCGTTCGCTTCCGCGCGTGCTCGCGTCTTCTGACAGATCTTTCGCTGGCCTTGATGCCATCACATTTCAAAGGATAATTGAAGCTGTTGACGCTAAACAAACACGTTGACGACGTTAATGTGACAAAAAAAGGACTCAATATGCAATATATAAAATGTAGACAGTGAGCGATCAAACAATTTTGACAAAACGAGTTTTTGAAAAAGCGAACTAGAATGAGAATGCGGATTTGTGTGTGAAATGCTTCAACACAAAGATGCACAATCGACTATTTGTTTTTTACAAAATCTTAACTACTTCTAATTATCAAAAAATTAGAAAAGACACAATATAATTTTTATTTATTTATTACACTTATTATTAAGCAAATTGATTTTGATCTTTAAGAAACTAACAGTTCTATATATATTTGGATATGTGTGTCTTTGTATTTGTGTGTGTGTGCATGTGTGTACTACTTGTGTTTAAATTATAACTTTGTAGTGGACAGGCTTATATTTTTAACTTAAAATGTATCTAAGAAATATGATAAGATATGCACAATTAAACAAAGAGTTGAAAAAATTTGAATATTAAATACAGCAAAGGCATAAAAAATGCTATGTGGTTAAAGGCAATCGTTTTGATAAAGTCAAAGATGGATAAATAATTTTGGCAACTTAAATATCATATGCTCTTGATTCCGGCCGAAGAACCGATTTAGCTACGATGGTCTTAGTAGTAAATGTATAAACAATGATCAAAATGTAATAAAAATTTCCCCAAAAATTTTGATTATTAAATCAAGCGATGGATCGAATCGTGATGCAATACGATGCCGGTGCGGATGCCAATGTCATGCTCCTTTTTACGCACACATATGCGTATATGTATATTGTATATACAGGGTGTCCCCAATTTAAATGTCAAAACTTTAGGAGCGTGTAGAGGACCGATAAACTAAATCGGTCCCCTACACGCTCCTAATGTTTTGACATTTAAATTGGGGACACCCTGTATAACTATATAATTATATATACATACACTTTCATTGCATTATACGTATATATAGTATACATATCAAAGCTCAAAAACACAAATTTTCTTGTCCAATGTAACGAGAAGCCTTCGAACGATAAAGAAATACTATATGTATACACATATGTGCATTAAAAAGGTTAAGAAAAGAATAAATGGAAATTTCGATGAATAGAAAAGTAATAATGTTTGTCTTTATTCTCTATTCTGCAACGTACAGAAATATAACGGTAACGCTTTTATCTTCTAGAAATGGTATAAAAGTTGGTCAATATTTAATAATTATAATTGAAAGTATATGACAATCGCGTGCAAATTTGAATTAATTATTAATAATGCGATTAATGTATGTGATTGAAAAGAAAGTGATAAAGGGTAATTAGAGCAACAAGAACAAAATTTGTAGTGGCCACAAACGAACCAGTCGAGCATTCGTCTACATGACTAAATAGCTCTTTATAGGCAAGCACTGATTTCTTCGTCGATGATGTAGTAACTAAACCGGATGTGGAATCTTTGAACAGGAGATCTAGCGTGCTGTTGAATGGGCCATAAATGCGAATTGGTCTCCGAGGGCTCACGCGATATCCTAGCCAATCTTCTATTTTGAGTAAAGCCAAGACAGTATTCGTCCTAGAAATCTGCGTATCATTTTTGCGACCAACAAGCTAAAAGAACATTGCAATTTATTCGTCTTTATGCACAGACACGCACGCACACGTACATATGCACATATATTAATATTGTATATCAAATAATTTTTAAAAAATTGCACCTACTTCGCTATCAATTGTCACTGATAATGCGCAAAATTCGTCAAATTTAAATCCTGGAAATTCAGCCAAACTTCCATTTCTGCACAAGATACGATACATATACGGATCAATGTCGCTCTCTGTAAAAAATAATAATTAGTTATAAATATTTTAAACTTAAACAGATAGAAATGTTTTCGACGGATATAAATGTTTTCTTTTTCATTGTATCTATAGAAATAGATAACTTTTACCGCGCGATTATACAGGGTGTTCCAGAATTAGACCGACAAACTTCAGGTGGTTATAAAGGATATCAAAACAAGCCAATTTTGCCAATAAACCACAAATGAGCCGTTTTGGCATTAGAGAATCAAAGACTAACAACCTCGAAAATCCGAAAATTCTGATTTTAATGAAACTTTACACACATGTAGGGGGGGGGGGGGGGTGAATTTAGAAATTTCCAGTTGCGGCCCAAAAACAATTCTAAGGGATGAAATCACCCCTCATATGTAGAGCTGCTTTCTGCTTTTTTCAATATATCTTGAAAATTATTCGAGATATCAAAAAATGTTTTATACAAAAGTTTCATGGTAAAAACACTTCTATTTAACCACATTAATAAAATTTTGAAAAAATAATTTTTTTCAACTATTTTTGTCCTTCTTAGTCTTTGATTTTCTAGTGCCAAAACGGCTCATTTGCGGACACGGGTTTATTGACAAAATTGGCTTGTTTTGGTATCCTTTATAAACAACTGAA
>NW_021851240.1:75963-81323 GCF_003651465.1 Formica exsecta
GGGGGAGGGGATAAATAGATGAATTTAGAAATTTTCAGTTGCGACCCAAAAACGATTCTAAGAGATCAAATCACCTCTCATATGTAGAACGGCATTTTGCTTTTCTCGATATATTTCGAAAATTATTCGGAAAATCAAAAAATGTTTTATACAAAAATTTCATGGTAAAAACACTTCTATTTAACCACATTAATAAAATTTTGAAAAAATAATTTTTTTCAACGATTCTTGCTCTTGTTAGTCTTTGATTCTCTAGTGCCAAAACGGCTCATTTGTGGTCACGGGTTTAAAGACAAAATTGACTTGTTTTGGTGTTATATATACTTTATAAACACCTGAAGTTTATCGGTCTAATGATGAGACACCCTATATATTTATAATATGTTGTCTATCTATAAAAATAGATTGCTTCATACTGATGATATTTGCCGCCTCGACGAATGCCACATCGCCTACTCCTTCGCTGAGACATCGCATGGCTCCTTTGTCGTTATAATAGCGATTGGTTTCGTTTACCGCGCAAGAAGTATTATTTTGATATCGACATGCTGAACAGAGCTTGGACGATACATCTGCTGAAATAGCAGTGCGCGCATGATCGGCATCTTCTATTCCGGGAGTACAAGCGCCAGACAACAATTTGGACACCAATAATGAATAATCACAGGATTTAGATGAAATAATGCCATCCGTTCTTGCAATATTGGTGAAACTTAACCAACTAATTCCGCCGTATTCTGGAAAACATGCTTTTCGATTTTTTAGATCGTAAAAATTTTTTATTGGATAAATGTTATCCTTAGATTCGCGCACTATCGCGATTATCACGCTATTCTTGTCCATCTCAGTTTCGCTATACAGAACCGTTGATAGATCATAAACGCTGCATAAATAAAAAAAGAAGAAGATATTAAATAATATTATAATAAATTTTTAATGCGTAAATGTTCTCCTCAAATTTTTATTAGATATTCCAAAATTTTCGCTTACGTTCGCGCCAAATACCCATAGTTGGAATCGATGGTGATTATGTCTGCCCGATCTTCAGCTATATCGCGAAAACATTCAAATGTGGAATTTGATCTGATGCAGGAAATGCTCGGTTCCACACCAAGAGTTCTCGCTGCTTTCGCCACCCATGTGCATTTATTAGTCTCTAAATCACCAATAGTGCACCAACGAATGGTTTTACCGCAAGTCTCAATATTTGAGATATCAATTTCTCTTCCTTTACTTAAGTACGTAGCCAGAGACATTTCCATAAGATCGATAGCCCGGCTATCTTCTTGTATAATTCTATTTAAAACAATTTCCCAATCATTTTCTTTATGTCCAAATGGAAATGATGAATTCAGCCATTTCAACAAATCATTCTTAAGAGGCTTCGCAATTTCTCTAAAAAATAAAAAGATTTTTGAACAAAATAATCAAATAGATAATTTAAAAAAAAAAAAATTGTTGTAAGTATGAAATCTCCTTTGTGTGTATTTCTCTCCATTCTTACATACACATATAGCTTAAGAACGTAATTAAGTACCAAATATAAAATAAAAAAAATTACTTTAAGCTATCTTTAATTTTGATTAAAAAATTATTTTTATTTTTTTCTAATTTTTTTGTGTAAATTGATGTAAACCATTAATATTGTTGTTTATTTACTTTCTAGCTGCGACGACACTCCATGGTTGTTTAAGCCACGCACAAGGAGTTTCGGTGGTTAAAGGAAGAATGTTACCATTTGGACATAAAAACTGAAACGACGCGTTTGTCTGAAACACACATAGGATAATGTGTAAGTAGTAAAATAATCAATAATATAATTACAAAGAATATATAAACAAATATAAATAAATTAATACACAGTGACTCTTATACAAAATAATTTTAGAATTTGAGATGAAATATACATATATCCATATGTTAAAAACAGGATCTTCTACTTACTCTGAGATATTCACGAACGTAGCTGAGCGCTACATATGCGACTTTGCCATTACGATGAGTTAGACAATCCAATGCTCCTAAATGACCGTGTTTTTCCATATTATTGTAAGTACAAGCTGTTCGATCATCACAAAGATCGCATAGCTCTGGATACTTATTTTCTGTGAAGAAAAATAGATATTAAATATTATTATATTTGCATTAATTTTTTGGGAATTGTTAACGAAACTTAAAAGAATCTACAATTAATAGCATCATTTCAGAAGACATAATACAATGAAAAAAAAAAACAATTTCTGGTGCAAAAATAAAGATAAATATATCGATGAGAAACAAGGCAGATAGTTTTGTTAAATTAAGACAAATTATAAGTTAGATTAGCTCATTAAATCATGAAAAATTGCGATATATTATTATCTTAAAATAATAAATCTCAGAAATCAGAAGAGCAATCCTTAGTAATTCAAAACATACATTATTAGAAATTTCGATTTCCAATATATGTCAAATTTGTAGTAATCTTTGTGATGTGTAAATGTTTTAATATCAATTAATCTAAATTTTTTTCCTATATGAATCTCTCGACTTACTTAGTTCTTGATCAAAGGAGCTGTCAGCGATCCATTCGCCTGGTCTACAAGCTTTTCCAAAGAAATCTTTAAGATTTCTAATCTCATTTTCGATGATAGTTACATTTTCTTGGCAACGCGGACGATTTACAATGTTTTCAAAATATTTGAGAATGTAATCATTCCACCATTGAGATTTACTAAAACCAGGATGGCAAAAGCCACCACCTTTCAATTGTTTAAGGCGTTCACCAGGACTAACGACTTTTTGCGTAAAATCTGCGGGAACCACTGCCACTGTTTGAAATTCGAAATCCTCTGCGAAAGTTGAATTATGTTTATATATACTCATATATTTTTATAACTATTAAATGTATAATGGCTTATAGTAGAATTCTGGTTTTGCTTTTAACAATTCTACTATAAAAAGTATTGTGCATTTATTCTAATGCCAACACCATCATCATTCAATATCGCCACTATTAGAAGGTATAATTTAAAATTTTTTAGTCCATTTTTAATAAAAGAGGTATTTATTTATGATTTATACATATAATCTGTAATGGTAGGAGATTAAAAAAGTTACATATTTTAATTTATACATATATATATGTATATATATATATACACATATATATATATGCATATATGGTATATATGTATTATACTATTTTGCTTAAATTTAAATTATTAATTTTGCGGTTGATAAAACTTTATATGTACTAATCTTAAATAATTTTATTTCTCACTAAATCTCTACTTTATTCTGAAAAACGAGAAACAAAAAATAAAAAAAAATTAAAAAAATGGAAATTTGATATATAAACAGAATTTTATAGTAATAGTTCAAAAAATATGTTCTATCTAATGACTATTACATACATCCAAAATATCAATAAAATACACGAGAATAATAATAATAAACCGTTAAATTCGTTGCAACGCCGATTATAACACTATCAAGTTAAAAATATGTAGTGGCACTTGGAAAAGTACTAATGATCTTAAAATCATCTTGAAGATGACCTTAAGAGAGAAACAAGTTGCTCATACATTACTTGTCTTTTTAAACAGTGCAATTTTTTCCGTGCTTTCATTTTCTTCCATTTGCATGTATGATTAAGGAATCTAATAGTACTGCACTTAAAAATAATCAAACATAATTGTTTTTTTTACAGAACATTTTTCTAAAGTTTTCTACTACCTCCCAGCTTATCCCTGTGTCTCAATTGAAGAATAGGTAGGATGTCCAACGGATAGAATTGATATGTCAATAAGAGTTCTTCCGCATTGAAAACACCGAAATCAGCCGCTCCTTGGACTAAGCGAATAGCGCATTCAGCGCTGTCCGCTACGCGTAAACATGATACTTTACTTTCCCCTCGTTGCAGAGCATAACATGCGTCATCACTTATAGTATCGACAGGTGCGCAGAGTTTATCTAAAAAATTGGCAAATTAATCGATGTATAAATTCGATTATTGACGAAATTTCTTAATATTCTTGAAGCTCGTAGAAATCATCGCGTGTATATATTTTCAATGTAAACTAATAAAATTATGAAAGCTTTAAAAACAACAAAAATTAAAAAAAGACAATTGACAAAAATACGATTGATTAATATATATACAACAATTAAAATTTTTGGATTAATATGTATAACTGATATTTAATATTTAGAAGTATTATGATGCTATATAAAAGTAAAATATATAAAGATTGTGTGACTTCTTAACTTATAAAAAGGTAAATAAATGACTTTTTATTCATCTCTGTGGAGAATTTTTATTTAGAAAAATATTATTTAATTTTTACTCAGAAATATTATATTTGATTTTTGTTTAGAAATATCAGCATTAATCATTGTCTTATTAATATTTTAACACTATTTACAATTATTTATTTATATATATATTTAATTTATTTATTTCTATGTATTCAATTGTTAAAAGTAATGGGCAATGAATTTAAATTTTTTACATAATTATATTAACTTTGATTAATATAGTTTATATTAAAACTTTGATTAATATAATTATACATTTAATTGT
This sequence comes from Formica exsecta, assembly GCF_003651465.1. NCBI lineage: Eukaryota > Metazoa > Arthropoda > Insecta > Hymenoptera > Formicidae > Formica > Formica exsecta. The sequence continues at coordinate 80,528 of NW_021851240.1, forward strand.
TTTAAAATGTATTATATTATTACTGTTATGTAAAAACTTTAAATTTATTGTCCATTTTTAACAGTTATATACAAAGTAATGTATATAATATTTTTAATAACTGATTTACATTTAATATAACTGTAATATTACCCATATTTAAAATAATAAAATAAAATAATCGTTCAAAAATCCTATCAGAAGCAATAATATTTACTTTCGAAATTTTTAGCGTACTTTTAGCAATCTGATTCATATTTGCTTCATGTTCTCTCTCTTTTATCAAGGTCTTTCATCAAGCGTTATCTTTATCTTAACAATTTGATTTTGCGTTCACCACGTTATGTGCGCGCGTATGTATGTGTGTACATATATAATATTGAAATAGGACATATATGTAGAGAGAGTCTCATCGATATAAAATGCATTATACAGTTATTACAAAAAAATATTCATCATATAAAATAATAATTATATAATAATCGTATTTTATATCGACAAGACTATGTATCAGTTTCAATGAAATCATTCAATCACTATCAAGATGTCTATTTATTTAATGATAGTGTCTAATAATGCAAAAAATATGCCATAAACGTTATCGTAAGTTGCTGATTCAAACTTTTTCAAATTTAATCGTATATACTCTCAAATATTAATATCTTTTAATATAATGGAATAAAAAATTTATCTATTATTTAAAAAATATGTATATTGCAAAAAATACGTTATCGTAAGTTGCTGATTCAAACTTTTTCAAATTTAATCGTATATACTCTCAAATATTAATATCTTTTAATATAATGAATATAATGGA
>NW_021851240.1:83218-92230 GCF_003651465.1 Formica exsecta
ATATATATTATCTTCCTTTTTTTCTAATGTAAGAAAATAATTAAAAAGTCCTGCACAGAATATCTTTCAGAAGTTATTTTTAACTTTTGCACATGTAAAAATATGTAATTTTTATCCTCATTGTTTTTATTCTATTAAAAATTTTTCTTTATATGAATATTATTATATCAACCATTTTTGTCATTCAAATTATGCTTGAAATTTTTATCTATCTATATTTAAAAATTGAAAAAAAACTGTGACTTAAAGTTCTATTATATGATATATTATTCTATTATATGATATATTTTTAGCATAAATTATTTAAAATGTTATACATATTTTTTTGTATGATTCTAATGTTATAATATATGCTATAAGCAATGCAATTACGATTTTCTTATCAATACGCAATGAATCGGACTTTGCTACTCAATATAAAATTTATGATACGCAAAGCAGTTTTTTTTTATTTGCAGAATATTCCGAAAAGAATGATAAAGATTAAATGCAAATATATTTAATATTACATACATTTTTTTTTAATATCAAATAACTATTATAAGTATTTCTAAAAGTTTATTAAATTATGTAGTATATAGAAATTATGACACACACAAAACATACAACATTCATTATTTAATTTTAATTAGTATATTTCAGTTTTTATAGTTTTAGATTTTCACATAGAATTTAGAGATTATTCGTCACAGAATCGAGCTACATACTATAAAAATATAATAAATTTACCATACCTGTTTAATAGATAGATAATTTTAGTGAAAAAGCAAAAATAGATGAAATGTGTTAATAAATTAGGTTTACTTACATTCTTGTTGCGCACGTGCAACCCCAAGAAGCAGAATAACCCAAACGATATTTCTCATCGTTGATCTGAAGACAATATCCAGCAACAGTTTGATATAAACTGCCACAGCGATTGAATGTTCTTTCTAACGTGGATGGCAAGAGCGGAACTAGGTGTGTCGTTTGCCTCTTCGTACGAACTGAATGATAAGAAGTTCCCGATAACGAACGCACACACCCTGTATATACATACTGTTATATGATCGCTTCTGCAATCGCATTGCCCTATCCTTCAGGGATCGAACCGTTGACGCAAAGCATGAATCAACGATTACGAGGGAACAATGTGACATTCATCTCACAAACCCATTTTACAAATATTCTATAATTTATAAATAAAAAACGTTTTTTACTAATTTCTTTGACTTTGACAGGTTGTAATTATAATTATATATAATTCTAAGCACATATGTATAATTAAGTCATTTTGTCATTGACTATATTTCTTTTTAAACCTATCATTATATTTTATTTTCTCACGAAAATTCTCAATAAATATTTTTGGAATTTTCTCATGTGTACATTAGCTTTAATTACGTCATTACGAAAGATACTGATTTGCTAGTGTGACAAGATACTATATTTTAAGATACGCCATCATGCATTATCTGTTTATCAAATGACGATAACTTTCCACGAAAGCAGTTAGCACGTTGATGACTAAATGCGGACGCTTCTTTGAAAGAAAAACGTTCGTTAATTGAATTCAAGTCTGTACATTTTGCTTCAGATTGGCAATCTAAACAAGATAAACACTAATGTATATTTCTGTTAAGATGCATTTACATTTATAAGTATGTATAGTCTACAAGATTTTGGCCAACAAGACTATCGGCAGTGTAAACAATTTTTCAACAATAGGTATTGTACAAGTGCGATTTTATTTGATTAAATAGATGAAAGAGAGTTGAGGCAAACTAAACCTGACCATATGTAATGAGTAATGAGATATAAAAGCATGTATAAACTAAATCTATAACTTAAAAAAATTATTAAACAAATATTAAATTGCACTTGGATTATACAAATTATAGATTTAGTCTACTCTAATTTCGAATCCTTCAATAATCACCCAACAAAGTTGATAAAGAAAAATGATCAATATGCAAAGATATCTTATGAATAACAATATTTTATAACCTGTACCTTTTTATTCTTAATAATAACAAGATAACATTCATACAATGTTCCATTACCATTAGATATTAGGTGAACAAAAAAACTCAATTTTCCGTACTGCTATAAAAATTATGCACAGACGAGTGTCAGAATAATTGCTAGGTATATAATTACAAGTACATATAGGAACCATGGCTTACACATTTTCGCATAAGTCTGCGAGAAGAATAATCTTGATTTTCAGGAATACTAATAATTTTTTTAAAATGATCGCATTAATGCTGCTGATTACAGCGATTCTCGGTATAGTTGCACGTAATAAAATAGATATAACTGATTGCGTTATAACGATATCGTTAATGTGTGCAGTAATTTAATTATGACATTTGCAAGTAGGATTTAGCAGAATATACGTTATTACGGAAGAAAATGATCAAATGTATTCATCATTGACATTTGTGTGCGTGGACGCCACTGTAATATCATTGGTGAATGTTTGCGATGGAATTCCTCATTGCCCTGATTCTTCGGATGAAGTTGGAACACTGTGCCGTCATATTGTGTAAGAAGATATTATCATTAATTTTCATTATTGAGTCGTTAAATAAAGAATTTCGCAAAGTGCCATGTCTTTAATTGAAGATAAAACAGTTAAACAGATAAAGACTGCAAACGTTTTTTTCTATAGTTCTTTAAAGTTGTACGTAATAAATCGTATCTATATTCATCATTCAGTATTTAATTCTATGACTAGTGTTCTAACATCATATATATATCAAAAAACATCTTTATTATTTTTTTAATAATTAACGGTTTATTTGTATATTGAGAGAGAAATCTTTTCGCTAAAGTATCTTTAATATCCGTAAAGATATATGTATAAGTATATTTTTAATAAACTTTCATACAATATCGAAGAAAATATCAAGTTTATATAATGAGAAAAAAAAATGTGTTAACTTGACTAAATGCGTTCAACTGATTACTATTTCTTTAATCGAAATATTTAAGTATTTAAATTAAATATGATATATTAAATCTAACATAACATATTTGGCTTAAATACTTAATATTATAATAAATAATATATAATATTATATATATATATAATATTATAATATATAAAATACTAAATATTTCAATCAAAAAAATTAAAAAATGGTAATCAGTTGAACGCATTTAATCAAGTTACAACAATCTTCTTTTCTTAGTGTGTTTATATCACATTTTCTCATCTCAATACGATTAATAAAATATATTGATAATGTTTGGATAATTTATTTTAGGAATACTCTATATGTTTTTAACGGAAATATTTTTTTGCAGATGTCCCATGAATATGTATAGATGCAATTATGGTGCTTGCGTGAATCGTACGGCGAGATGCAACGGTCTAGTAGATTGTGTGGATGCTAGCGATGAGATCACTTGCGATCGAGATTCTAATGATGTTTGTTCCGATAAAGAATTTCAATGTTCTACTATACATCGAGAGTGCATATCTCTCGACAATGTATGCAACGGTCTGTATTTGTCACATTAATTTCGACAATACACTATCTCAGTCGGCGAAAGTGTTCAATTCTAATATCTTTATGGTTTTAAAATAATTTACATGAAAGATACTACGCATCACAAATTAAAAATTAGATAATCTAGATTTTTATTAATTTAATTGGAACAAATATATAATATATATCAATATCTTCAGCTCCCTTAATTTGCGTGCGATAATATATCAAAAATTGAATAAAAATCTATTTTTAGAGAAAAATTAATTTTATATTTGGCAGAGACAAACCTATATATTCCGCTTTCTATCAGGATATAAAGATTGTTCGGATGAAAGTGACGAAAACGCAATAATTTGTCACGAGTATCCATGTCCTGAATATACGTTCCGTTGTTTGTACGGAGGTTGTATTCATCAAGAAGTGATTTGCGACGGCGTCAAAGATTGCATCGACGGCACCGACGAAGATTCAAATATGTGCGCGGTTATTAATTGCGAAGGTGAAAAATGCTCACAATATAAATGCCGGTTGGTTAATTAATTGATTAATTTATTTTTTATTAATTTAATAATTATATTATATATTAGCACATATATCAAAATTCAAATAAATTATTTCCTGTTTATATAGGGACGAAGAATTTGCATGTAAGAATAAACAACAATGCCTACCAACAGCTAAAATATGCGATGGTATTCGACACTGCGCAGATGCATCTGATGAAAGTCCAGAAATGTGCAAAATACGTGAGTATGTATTTTAAAAATATTTCAATCCAATAATACAATTTTCTGCTTATAAATTCTAGAATCAGTTCTTAGGAACAATTATTTTAAAATGAAAGATGAAACTTTTATACAATATTCGTTATTGTAAGAAAATAAAAAAATCAATCAGCCATTTTCAGAATGTGGCAACTATTCGTATTGTGAAACAGAACAATAGTCATTAAAATTCTCTATAGATGTCCTGATTAATTTGCGTGCGATAATATATCAAAAATTGAATAAAAATCTATTTTTAGAGAAAAATTAATTTTATATTTGGCAGAGACAAACCTATATATTCCGCTTTCTATCAGGATATAAAGATTGTTCGGATGAAAGTGACGAAAACGCAATAATTTGTCACGAGTATCCATGTCCTGAATATACGTTCCGTTGTTTGTACGGAGGTTGTATTCATCAAGAAGTGATTTGCGACGGCGTCAAAGATTGCATCGACGGCACCGACGAAGATTCAAATATGTGCGCGGTTATTAATTGCGAAGGTGAAAAATGCTCACAATATAAATGCCGGTTGGTTAATTAATTGATTAATTTATTTTTTATTAATTTAATAATTATATTATATATTAGCACATATATCAAAATTCAAATAAATTATTTCCTGTTTATATAGGGACGAAGAATTTGCATGTAAGAATAAACAACAATGCCTACCAACAGCTAAAATATGCGATGGTATTCGACACTGCGCAGATGCATCTGATGAAAGTCCAGAAATGTGCAAAATACGTGAGTATGTATTTTAAAAATATTTCAATCCAATAATACAATTTTCTGCTTATAAATTCTAGAATCAGTTCTTAGGAACAATTATTTTAAAATGAAAGATGAAACTTTTATACAATATTCGTTATTGTAAGAAAATAAAAAAATCAATCAGCCATTTTCAGAATGTGGCAACTATTCGTATTGTGAAACAGAACAATAGTCATTAAAATTCTCTATAGATGTCCTGAAAATTGGTTTCGATGCGCCTACGGTGGATGTATTCGACCGGAATTGAAGTGTAATTCTCGGTTAAATTGTTACGACTGGAGTGACGAGGACGAGTCTTTGTGCGCGATAACGTTGCCAGAAGGTGCCTGTCGATTGCCTGCTGCAAAAGCAGGAACGCATTATGACGTGAGCGGATGTTCAAGATGCCGACCAGGCGATATCGTTCCCGAACTAACATGGCTCGATTATACTTGCGACATTGAAGGTTCTTTGCAAGGTGCCAATAGAATTTTTTGTCAGAATAACCGGTGGTTTCCCAGCGTTCCAAATTGTGCTCTCAGTAAGTAATATTTTTTTTTATAATTGGCATCATATACTCAATATAATATATATATATATATATATTGTGTGTGTATGTGATGTGTGTGTATATATATTGTAACCGTTTTCTCTTTTAAGAAATTATTAACTTAATTATTCGGCGGGCGGTTCTTCAGTGCCCACGGCACACCTTCGGCGCAAGTTTCTAATATCGATTCCGCCGTTTCGAGAATGCAATTCTTCGCGAAAGAAACCGAGTTGGGCGCCAGGTACGGCAGGCCGCACGTAAGACAATAGCGAACGCAACCCGACAAATAGCAGAACCGATAATTAACGCGACAGTCAAATACGCGGCCAGTCAGTAAACGCGAATTGGTAGAGGGGGTGGTTTGCCAGAAAAACGGGAGAGATTGATAGTCGAGAACACGGGAGTCCAAAAACTAAGCGTTCAATATGTAAGATAAAAAGTAACAAGAGTATAGAGCAGTAATAACAAATGAAGATCCTCGATATCGAGAGGTATGTTCGGCACAAATAAGGGATCGAGATGGTCCCGCGGAAATCGACACGACTGTGCACAAGAATATCCAATTACCGGGCGTTTAACGCGATGCAAGCTTAACTTTTCGGTCGTGAGGATTTTTGCCGTACGTGACTTATTTGGGCCACGATAACTGAAGAAACTTCTCGGACGCGCCGGTAACAACTTTGTACACGATCGTGAATCCGCTTCGATACAATAAAAACTTCCACGCCATATGACTCGAATCTGTCCTTTAACGGGGCTGGCAGTAAGCCGATACGCGTTTCTATAATAATAGCGACGACCTTTGCGTCGGAATGCGCAGATATAATTCTAAAGATTCGCGGAAACTAACAGCAGGTTCAGAGATACCCGATACACATTTGGAACGATATTCGAGATTTAGGCTTTCTAGATGCTACACTTAAACTACGAACATTATTTAATAATTTTGCGGACAAAACAAGGACGGATAACTCATCCGAATTAATTACCTACAATAAATCGGCAGTTTTATGCAGGTGACGATGCTCGTCCTACCGGTCGGAAGATCTACGCTATTCGTCCTTCTAAGCCTTTTTCGCGACGCTTCTTGAGGCCTGTGTCCCGATCCGTGGCTCGGGGTTCAGAGATACCCGATGCACATTTGGAACGATATTCGAGATTTAGGCTTTCTAAATGCTACACTTAAACTACGAACATTATTTAATAATTTTGCGGACAAAACAAGGACGGAAACTATCGAGAGCGACTGTGGTGTATGAGCCGCGTGACGCAATACTTTACGCGATCCGGAATATCGATTGCGCGAGCGTGAAAATCCCGATAATTTCGTAATACACAATAATTAGAAACGCGAAACTAACATAAGTGACTGTCGGCGGCGGCGAAATATGTAAAGAGAGAGCGCTTATTTCATGATTCGGATGAATAGCGGATGCCCGTCGGCCGATACGACATAATTTACCAAAACTCACAAAATTAATTTCACAAAGCGCGTGGTACGACAATTAATACGGGCGCGATTCATTCGAATTAATTACCTACAATAAATCGGCAGCTTTATACAGGTGACGACGCTCGTCCCACCGGTCGGAAGATCTACGCTATTCGTCCTTCTAAGCCTTTTTCGCGACGCTTCTTGAGGCCTGTGTCCCGATCCGTGGCTCGCCGAACAGTGCTGAGCGAGAGTCCTGCAGGAGACACGCCGGTGCGATAAATCGGGATCATGCCACCTGTGGCGCCTCGGCGTTGCGCAGAGCCATCCTGCGGTCCTCGCGGTCCTTGCTGTCGTCACGGCCGTATTAGTAGATCCATCGCCCCGTATTTTCCAAATTTGTGCTGTCTTCCGGTTTAGAGATGCGGGCTTCCGGCAGCGTCCGATCGGCTCTCGTTCCTATCTTGCAGAATAGGTCCCGGGATGAGAGTCCTCTCGCCGCTCCGTCTTTGGGATTCCCTCGCTTCGTGCGGATGGAGTGGATGTTCCTTCGACCGAATCTTTCCGGCCCTCCGCGCCCCTTTCCTGCCGTAAAAATACAAGATTAACAGCAATGATGTTTATTTGCCACCAATGGAGTTTTTAATGTAATAAAGCGATTACGACCTTGCGGCTCCCGCTCGCTGGATGTTTCGGACTCCCGCTCTCGGCTGCCTTTCTTCTCTCTTCCTGTCGACAATCCTGTGCCGACAACTAACTCGCGGGCTCATAATCGAGCTTACAGTTTCGTTCTTATCTCTAATCGCCAGATCTCGTTGATCTGGCAATCGGGCCGCTTTCTCTCTAAATCAGGAGGACAAAGCCCCCCGAAAAACTGCCTACAATCGGGGCATTCGGCCCTTATGACGAACGTCCCAAAAACGTCATGTCACAACTCCCCCTTCCCAGGAAAGGACCGAGGAAATCTTGGTTGGCAACAAGCGTCGACAGCCACCAATTCTTCCTGACCACCAAGCTAACCTTTGAACATCCCGCATTCTAGCGCCTGCCGCGATTCTCTCTCTCACGACACGCCGCAACCTCTAGCCATGAGGAATGCAACATTCAAAACACGTACATCCGACCAAAAACAGAAACAAGTAGCAAGTAACAACAAAAGAAAAACAGATTCCTCTTTCGAAGGGCCTCAATCAAGGAAAAAGGGAGGAAAAAAAAGAAAAGAGAGGGGAGAAGGTTCTTTAATAACCCGACTCAGTACACGCAGATAATTCTCAATCTTCTGTATTTCCTATTCTCCTTGGTCTATTCACAATGGTTATCGGCCATAAGTTAAGGTGAAGAGAGGAGCGGTATATACGGTAGCTAACTCGGTTCCTTTTTCCCAAGATGGCCCTTGTCTGGATGATATGGGCCGAGATCGCGCCATTCCGGCCCGCACCTGGGGCATAGTAACGCCGTCCCTACCGCACCCGTAACAATAGGGGTTACCCCTCGGCTCCGGGCAGTCTGAGTAACGGTGGTTGGCCGACCGGCAATTCCAACATCGGTCGGCCCCTCGTGTTGGCCGTCGGACTAGAAAGCGGCTAACTGCGGCCCGTCGAGTTAGTGACTTTTTTCGGGAGAGTCCCCTACGGGGTGATCGTCCCGTTCGAGACGGTATCGGCGGCGAGGGCGTCCGGGGAGAAGTCTCCACGGTGCGCGTAAGCGGGCGCACGTAAAGATGCCTCATTAGTCGGAGTTCGCTCGTGGCCGTGGGCCCTGGTTCCACCAAGGGGCCTCGACCTCTTCCTTGGCTTCCCGGTTGAGTTACGCCTCCTCCGAGACGAGTTGGTCCGGCTGTCGGGCTTTCCGGTGGTAGCTCCGTTTGCACGCTCGCGGTAATTACCAAGATAGGCGCTGTCTGCGCCTCGCCATCCCTTGTTTCGGTGGGTCCCCGCCCGAGCATCCCACGGGCAAAGGGGTTAAGAGATCCCGTTTGTGTCCACTGATCCCTTGTATCTGGAAACTCCGCCTCACGCGCGCCGCGCG
>NW_021851240.1:98799-102047 GCF_003651465.1 Formica exsecta
ACAGAGCTAAGATCGCTATGTACGCAAGTTTCCTTCGTTTGTAACGACTTAGTTACGTACCTGTAAAGCCGGTGTCACACTACGCTTTGCGGACGCGGATCGGATCCGGATTGCGAATCACTGGATTCGAACTTTCCGTTCACACTACGGATCCAGTTTGAAGTGTGCGCACTATATGTTATTTGTTGTATGTGACAAAATGTCCATGGTAGAAAATTATTTTAAGAAATTTATGACAAATAGAAAACTGAGTGCTTGTCTTTTGTTATTAATTATGGCTGAATACGAATCGTGTAGGCCTGAGCGAAGACTATGGATCCACAAATGGATAGCAAGAAGAAAAGAAAAAGGATTGCACCATAATCTTTTTTTAGAACTTTCATTAGAAGACCCTGAGCGATATAGAAGGTTTGCTGTACACTGCAGAATATAATTTAAAACAAAAAAAATGTATCATTTAAAGGAAATTGGTTATTTTAGATGTCTTAGAATGGATACAAACACTTTCGAACTTCTCCTGGAAAAAGTTACTCCTTTGATTAAAAAGCAAGACACACATTTGCGGAAAAGCATACCGCCTAGTGAAAGGCTATCAGTCTATATTTATTTATTTATTTATTTTTATTTATTTATTTATTAGTCTATCTATATTTTTAGGACCCATTTCCAAATCATGTGAGTCTCGCACAACATAGCAGACAACAGATAACCGGGAGAAACTCGGCATTTCATTGGATCGCATTACGAATTACGGATCACAAAATAGAGAGTTGCCTATTTTGCGATTCGTAATCCGGATCCTTGGCTACTTCGCTCTGATTGGGTGATCGACGATTCGCAGTCCGTAATCCGAATCCGATCCGCGTCCGCAATGCGTAGTGTGACACCGGCTTTAAGCCCGTGTCACACTACGCATTGCGGACTCGAATCGGATTCTCAATGCGCTACATTCAAACTACGAACATTATTTAATAATTTTGCGGGCAAGACAAGGACGGAAACTATCGAGAGTGACTGTGGTGTACGAGCCGCGTGACGCAATACTTTATGCGATCCGGAATATCGATCGCGCGAGCGTGAAAATCCCGATAATTCGTAATACACAATAATTAGAAACGCGAAACTAACATAAGTGACTGTCGGCGGCGGCGAAATATGTAAAGAGAGAGCGCTTATTTCATGATTCGGATGAATAGCGGATGCCCGTCGGCCGATACGACATAATTTACCAAAACTCACAAAATTAATTTCATAAAGCGCGTGGCACGACAACTAATACGGGCGCAACTCATCCGAATTAATTACCTACAATAAATCGGCAGCTTTATGCAGGTGACGATGCTCGTCCTACCAGTCGGAAGATCTACGCTATTCGTCCTTCTAAGCCTTTTTCGCGACGCTTCTTGAGGCCTGTGTCCCGATCCGTGGCTCGCCGAACAGTGCCGAGCGAGAGTCCTGCAGGAGACACGCCAGCGCGATAAATCGTGATCGTGCCACCTGTGGCGCTTCCGCGTTACGCAGGACTGTCCTGCGTTGCGCAGAGCCATCCTGCGGTCCTCGCGGTCCTTGCTGTCGTCACGGCCGTATTAGTAGATCCATCGCCCCGTATTTTCCAAATTTGTGCTGTCTTCCGGTTTAGAGATGCGGGCTTCCGGCAGCGTCCGATCGGCTCTCGTTCCTATCTTGCAGAATAGGTCCCGGGATGAGAGTCCTCTCGCCGCTCCGTCTTTGGGATTCCCTCGCTTCGTGCGGATGGAGTGGATGTTCCTTCGACCGGATCTTTCCGGCCCTCCGCGCCCCTTTCCTGCTGTAAAAATACAAGATTAACGGCAATGATGTTTATTTGCCACCAATGGAGTTTTTAATATAATAAAGCGATTACGACCTGGCGGCTCCCGCTCGCTGGATGTTTCGGACTCCCGCTCTCGGCTGCCTTTCTTCTCTCTTCCTGTCGACAATCCTGTGCCGACAACTAACTCGCGGGCTCATAATCGAGCTTACAGTTTCGTTCTTATCTCTAATCGCCAGATCTCGTTGATCTGGCAATCGGGCCGCTTTCTCTCTAAATCAGGAGGACAAAGCCCCCCGAAAAACTGCCTACGATCGGGGCATTCGGCCCTTATGACGAACATCCCAAAAACGTCATGTCACAACTCCCCCTTCCCAGGAGAGGACCGAGGAAATCTTGGTTGGCAACAAGCGTCGACAGCCACCAATTCTTCCTGACCACCAAGCTAACCTTTGAACATCCCGCATTCTAGCGCCTGCCGCGATTCTCTCTCTCACGACACGCCGCAACCTCTAGCCATGAGGAATGCAACATTCAAAACACGTACATCCGACCAAAAACAGAAACAAGTAGCAAGTAACAACAAAAGAAAAACAGATTCCTCTTTCGAAGGGCCTCAATCAAGGAAAAAGGGAGAAAAAAAAGAAAAGAGAGGGGAGAAGGTTCTTTAATAACCCGACTCAGTACACGCAGATAATTCTCAATCTTCTGTATTTCCTATTCTCCTTGGTCTATTCACAATGGTTATCGGCCATAAGTTAAGGTGAAGAGAGGAGCGGTATATACGGTAGCTAACTCGGTTCCTTTTTCCCAAGATGGCCCTTGTCTGGATGATATGGGCCGAGATCGCGCCATTCCGGCCCGCACCTGGGGCATAGTAACGCCGTCCCTACCGCACCCGTAACAATAGGGGTTACCCCTCGGCTCCGGGCAGTCTGAGTAACGGTGGTTGGCCGACCGGCAATTCCAACATCGGTCGGCCCCTCGTGTTGGCCGTCGGACTAGAAAGCGGCTAACTGCGGCCCGTCGAGTTAGTGACTTTTTTCGGGAGAGTCCCCTACGGGGTGATCGTCCCGTTCGAGACGGTATCGGCGGCGAGGGCGTCCGGGGAGAAGTCTCCACGGTGCGCGTAAGCGGGCGCACGTAAAGATGCCTCATTAGTCGGAGTTCGCTCGTGGCCGTGGGCCCTGGTTCCACCAAGGGGCCTCGACCTCTTCCTTGGCTTCCCGGTTGAGTTACGCCTCCTCCGAGACGAGTTGGTCCGGCTGTCGGGCTTTCCGGTGGTAGCTCCGTTTGCACGCTCGCGGTAATTACCAAGATAGGCGCTGTCTGCGCCTCGCCATCCCTTGTTTCGGTGGGTCCCCGCCCGAGCATCCCACGGGCAAAGGGGTTAAGAGATCCCGTTTGTGTCCACTGATCCCTTGTATCTGGAAACTCCGCCTCACGCGCGCCGCGCGTC
>NW_021851240.1:102066-111960 GCF_003651465.1 Formica exsecta
CGTGTACCGTTGTCGTTCGCTATTCTGCAGTAGCTTCGTCCAGAACCCAGGGTTCTCGCGGTCCACCTGCCTAAACAGGTCCGCGTACCGGGCCCTGAAGTTCCGCCAATCTTGATTGGCCATCTCTCCTGTGTACTCCGTCGGCAATTACCTAGGAGGTATAAGGTGGTAGGATTTAAGGTCTTTTACATGGACTTTACCCACGTTATTCCTATCCAAATTCGCGATCTCGTACATCACATTCGACAAAACTCTATTAATTCTAAAGGGACCGTGAAATTTCGGTGCCAACTTGGCCGCAATATTATGTGCTGCAGACGACAATACGTGTTGCCATTTCAACACTAGATCTCCCACCTTAAAAGCAATATCGCGGCGTCTCAAATTATAATAAGTAGACTGCTTCTGATAAGCCCGCTCGAGATTCTCCGCCACCCAATCGTGTAAAGATTGAACTTTCCGCATTCTAGTCAACCATTCCGCCGGATCGCGTTGTTCAACTTCCTCGGCGTTCGCGCATCGTTCGCGTATCGAGTTTATCGGCGCGGGTTCACATCCGAGATTTAAGAGTGCCGGCGACGTGCCAATAGACGAATAGTGAGCTGTGTTATACGCGAAGCGAAAATCTCTCAAGTGCTCATTCCATTCTTTATGATCTCTGTCTAAAAAGGCCATTATCATTGTCTTTAAGACACGGTTTACGCGCTCTACCGGGTTGGCCTGTGGGTGGTATGGCGGAACCGTCGTGTGGGTTATCCTGTGTTCAACCGCGAACGCTCGCAATGTTTGATTCGCGAATTCCGTGCCGTTATCCGTCAGCAAAATTTTTGGCCTACCCCATCGAGAGATAACTTCCCACTCGGCATGTAATATTTCTGATACATTGCTGCAATATTCCATTTGAAATATTACACCTTTCAACAATATTACAGAAATCTTAAAGCCTCACAAATTTTCTTTCCGTTAGCGGCTTTTAATGCAAAACACTCCATCCATTTCGTGAATAGATCTTGTACTACTAAAACGTACGCAAAACCGGATTTGCTTTTCGGAAACGGACCCATTATATCGGCAGCCACCATGGGCCCTCCACAATGCGATGACCCATAAGACCCGCCGGGTTAGCCTGCTCGACTTTAGTACACTGACAGATGTCATATCGCTTAACGTATTTCGCGGTGTCCCTGAACATATTCGACCAATAGTACGCGACGGCTAATCTGTGAAATGTCTTTTCTACGCCTAGATGTCCGGACTGCGGTGTGTCGTGTGCCTCCCTAAGCGCTGCTTGCCTTAATTCCTTCGGTAAGACTAGCTTCCATCTATCTAAATCCTCCACAATATCCGATACGATAGCTTTAGGCCTGCAATGATATAACTGATTATTTACTATTCGCCAATCCGTAAAACGTCGAGGTCCATTCGCGACCTCTCCGCAGCGTTTGCGATACCAAACGTCGATCGTATTCGCGATAATGTCCGCTTCTACGGCAACCATTATTTTTACCTCGGTGTCACTCTCAAACATTTGTGATAAGGCATCCGGTACATGATGTAACGCACCTTTACGATGAATTATTTTGTAATCGTATTCCAAGAGTTCATCTCGCGAGTCTGCCCGTCGGATTTTTAAGATTATGTAGCCAGCGTAAGCTACTGTGATCAGTCACCACCGTAAACTTATATCCCTCTAAATACGGCCTGAGCTTCTTGATAGCCCATACAACTGCCGAACATTCTTGTTCCGTGACTGAGTACTTTTTCTCGGGATCTGCCAGAGCTCGACTCGCGAAACCTACTACATGTTCGACTTCGTTTATGTTTTGCGTTAACACGGCTCCAATCCCTACCGAACTCGCGTCCGTTTGCAAAATAAATGGAGCGTTAAAGTCGGGATACGATAATATCGGTGCGGTAACTAAATATGAACGAGCTTGTTCAAAAGCGCGACACTGCGCTTCCCCCCACTCCCAGCGCTGACCCTTTTGCAAAAGCCGAGTTAATGGTTCGCTGATTGTCGCAAATTGTGGTATAAATCGACGGTAACATGACGACATACTCAAAAATTTACGAACTTGCTTTATATTACCCGGATACTCTAGAATTGGCTGAACTTTGTCCGAATCTACCGTAAGCCCGTCCCGTTGTACGGTAAATCCAAGATATCGAACCTGCGAGCGGCAAAACTCACATTTCTCCGGTTTTATCGTGAGACTGGCCGCGAAGATTTTCGTTAATACGCGTTCGAGTACACTCCAAATGTTCTTCGAAAGTTGGCGTTACTATTACGATGTCGTCGAGATATGCGAACGCGTGCGGCTCCATTTCCGGTCCGATTAATTTGTCTAATAAGCGCTGGAAAGTCGCGGGCGCTCCTGTTAACCTGTATGGCATCCGCGTGAAGTGATATAAGGGGACGCTAAAACCCGTATTGTTCCCGGGACGCTAAAACCCGTATTTTTCCTGACTTCCTTTCGCCAGGGGTATTTGAAAATACGCCTGACTTAAGTCGATCGTGGAAATATACCGAGCTGATTGTAACTTATTTAATATACCGTTCATATTTAGTAACGGATACGTGTCCTTCTTTGAAACGCTATTTACTTTCCAAAAGTCTAGACAAAATCTATATTTTCAGTTCGGCTTTTTCACCATCACGATCGGATTCGACCGTTCGCTGTACGAGGGCTCTATTATTCCAGCACCTAACATTTTATAGACTTCGTCGCGAATTGCTTCCTGCACTTTCGGCGAAACTAAACAGTATCTTTGTTTTATTAATCGGTTCTGAACGACATCTATTACGTGTTTGGTGAGAGAAGTGACATTGGGGTTTGCGACAGCTTCCGGTATTTTATCTTTTAAAAATTCCGTTAATCGTTTGGTTTGCGAAGGCGTTAATTCAGGGAGTCCACTGCACACGGTCGGTGTTTCCTTTTGCGATTCAAAGGTATACCTTACCATCAGATTATTCGCAAAGTACCATTCCGACGCCGCAAATTTCAACCCAATACCAAATTTACAAAAGAAATCCACCACACGATACATGAAACAGCTAAATTCAGCAACAAACAAGCCGAGATTACGCGACTTCTATTTTTCAACGCGAGTGTGACCTCTACCTCCTCCCGTACCTCCGCTAGTTGTCCGTTGGCCGTGTGAATCCGCGTGACATGATTTCTACGCGTCGGCAGCTCTAGCTGCCGTATAATTCGTATACCATCGGCCCCAAGGATCGTTCGATTTGATCCTGAGTCTACCAACGCACGTAACGATTTTCCGTATATAGAGATCTCAAAATAACAGAGCGGCGGCAGCTCTAACAAATTTGAAAAATTAAGCACAGTATACGTGAGACTAGAGGCTTCCCGGTCTTCGGGCGCGATGCGGGCCTCCCCTGAGATTTCGGGAGTCGCCGGGGCTCTTTTTCGACTCCCCTCCTCGTTTCCCGCACACGCGGGACACGTCCTTACGCTCGGATTGTCACACCGACAACAATGTACGCGTTTTCGTTCTTTACATTCTTTCGCGAAATGTCCGGTCTTCCCGCAATTCCAGCATTTGATATTCGGCAATATAGTCGAGCCAGAACCGGAGATGGAGGAGTCGGCGGATGAGACCGTAGCGGGAGAATTCGGTGGGGTCGCGGCGGCAACTGAGGTGATGGCGGGCGCGGTTATCCTTTTCCGCACTTGATTATTCGCGCCATTCCCTCTCTTCGGGGTCGTCTCCTCCATTCCCGCAGCAGCAATAGCGGTCAGGGTCCTGGGGGCCTTACGCGGCGGGCGATATGCGAGATCCGGGAAAATCGAGTGTTCCGGCGGCGGCGGCGCTCGATATTGGTTTACGGCCTCGTAACTGCGCTCCACTCGCGCGGCTAAGTTCTCTAGCGAGTGAAAATCATATACAGGGTGTCCTATAATTCGTGGATCACCCGCCATGTGGAGGTAGAGCACATGAAACCGAGAAGAAGTCCTTTACCATTTTGCGATATTCGTAATAATTATTAAGAAATTAATTTAAAAAGATGGGCCAATCCATGCCTTACACAAGCGCGCGGCGAGAAGAGACTTCCTACTCAGGCGTTGCTAGGTGCGCGGCGAAGCGGTGGGAGGGGCGCTCTATACGGCTACGTACGAGCGAACGCTGAAGCCACGCATCTCGAACTATTCTCTCTCTCTCTCTCTCTCTCTCACTCTCTCTTTCTCTTTCTCTCTCCCTCTCTCTCTCTCTCTCTCTTTCTCACTCTCTCTTTCTCTTTCTCGCGCGCGCGGCATAGGAAGCGGAGCTGGGCAAAAATGTAAGCTAATTTACAATTACAAATTTCAATTGTTCAATTACAAATTTCAATGTAATTGTTTGCAATAATTAACGCGCGTCGATGCACAGCGATCTGTAAGCGCGGCAGCATATTCCGATGCGCATAATTTAGTTGTTCGTCAAGACTCCACGGGAGACTCAATCGCTCAAATAAAGCCCTAACACACATCAAAAAATCCGCAATAGGCTCGTGGTCCCCTTGTGTGCGGCGCACGATCTCGTCCCGCAACGCAAATTGAAAGTCCGGATTTCCGAATCGTGTTCGCCACTCAAAATCCTGCCAGTTACGCCACCGTCCGCGTTAATTCCGGTACCAATACAACGCTATACCCGACAAGAAGAACGGTATATAGTTGAATATCTCCTCATCGTTAACGGAAACTAACGCGCGTCCCTCCTCTACATGTGTCAGAAACGCTTCCGCGTCGCTATCGCGAGCACCCGAGAATTATAAATTCCATCGTCGCATCAGCTGATACGCGTCGAGGGCGGACGAGATAGGGCGCGCGGGGCCTCGTACTTCCGCCACGCGGGGCGGTAGATCCACCCGCGGTGGTCGTAGGCGCGCCCCCTTAAGCCGGTGTCACACTACGCATTGCGGACGCGGATCGGATCCGGATTGCGAATCACTGGATTCGAACTTTCCGTTCACACTACGGATCCAGTTTGAAGTGTGCGCACTATATGTTATTTGTTGTATGTGACAAAATGTCCATGGTAGAAAATTATTTTAAGAAATTTATGACAAATAGAAAACTGAAATTAATGTACCTGTTAGGTTAGGACCTAGGGCTTGCGCTATTTGGTCCCAGTGCATTCTCTTCAAATCCGTTCGGCGGTATTCTTCAATATTAGTGTCCCATAATAAAGGACGCTGTCTCACCATTTCGATTAACGTACATTCGATATCTTTCGAAAAAAACATATTTTTAGGACCCATTTCCAAATCATGTGAGTCTCGCACAACATAGCAGACAACAGATAACCGGGAGAAACTCGGCATTTCATTGGATCGCATTACGAATTACGGATCACAAAATAGAGAGTTGCCTATTTTGCGATTCGTAATCCGGATCCTTGGCTACTTCGCTCTGATTGGGTGATCGACGATTCGCAGTCCGTAATCCGAATCCGATCCGCGTCCGCAATGCGTAGTGTGACACCGGCTTTAAGCCCGTGTCACACTACGCATTGCGGACTCGAATCGGATTCTCAATGCGCTACATTCAAACTACGAACATTATTTAATAATTTTGCGGGCAAGACAAGGACGGAAACTATCGAGAGTGACTGTGGTGTACGAGCCGCGTGACGCAATACTTTATGCGATCCGGAATATCGATCGCGCGAGCGTGAAAATCCCGATAATTCGTAATACACAATAATTAGAAACGCGAAACTAACATTAGTGACTGTCGGCGGCGGCGAAATATGTAAAGAGAGAGCGCTTATTTCATGATTCGGATGAATAGCGGATGCCCGTCGGCCGATACGACATAATTTACCAAAACTCACAAAATTAATTTCACAAAGCGCGTGGTACGACAATTAATACGGGCGCGATTCATTCGAATTAATTACCTACAATAAATCGGCAGCTTTATACAGGTGACGACGCTCGTCCCACCGGTCGGAAGATCTACGCTATTCGTCCTTCTAAGCCTTTTTCGCGACACTTCTCGAGGACTGTGTCCCGATCCGTGGCTCGCCGAACAGTGCCGAGCGAGAGTCCTGCAGGAGACACGCCAGCGCGATAAATCGTGATCGTGCCACCTGTGGCGCTTCCGCGTTACGCAGGACTGTCCTGCGTTGCGCAGAGCCATCCTGCGGTCCTCGCGGTCCTTGCTGTCGTCACGGCCGTATTAGTAGATCCATCGCCCCGTATTTTCCAAATTTGTGCTGTCTTCCGGTTTAGAGATGTGAAAATCCCGATAATTCGTAATACACAATAATTAGAAACGCGAAACTAACATAAGTGACTGTCGGCGGCGGCGAAATATGTAGAGAGAGAGCGCTTATTTTATGATCCGGATGAGTAGCGGATGCCCGTCGGCCGATACGACATAATTTACCAAAACTCACAAAATTAATTTCACAAAGCGCGTGGTACGACAATTAATACGGGCGCGATTCATTCGAATTAATTACCTACAATAAATCGGCAGCTTTATACAGGTGACGACGCTCGTCCCACCGGTCGGAAGATCTACGCTATTCGTCCTTCTAAGCCTTTTTCGCGACACTTCTCGAGGACTGTGTCCCGATCCGTGGCTCGCCGAACAGTGCCGAGCGAGAGTCCTGCAGGAGACACGCCAGCGCGATAAATCGTGATCGTGCCACCTGTGGCGCTTCCGCGTTACGCAGGACTGTCCTGCGTTGCGCAGAGCCATCCTGCGGTCCTCGCGGTCCTTGCTGTCGTCACGGCCGTATTAGTAGATCCATCGCCCCGTATTTTCCAAATTTGTGCTGTCTTCCGGTTTAGAGATGCGGGCTTCCGGCAGCGTCCGATCGGCTCTCGTTCCTATCTTGCAGAATAGGTCCCGGGATGAGAGTCCTCTCGCCGCTCCGTCTTTGGGATTCCCTCGCTTCGTGCGGATGGAGTGGATGTTCCTTCGACCGAATCTTTCCGGCCCTCCGCGCCCCTTTCCTGCCGTAAAAATACAAGATTAACGGCAATGATGTTTATTTGCCACCAATGGAGTTTTTAATATAATAAAGCGATTACGACCTGGCGGCTCCCGCTCGCTGGATGTTTCGGACTCCCGCTCTCGGCTGCCTTTCTTCTCTCTTCCTGTCGACAATCCTGTGCCGACAACTAACTCGCGGGCTTATAATCGAGCTTACAGTTTCGCTCTTATCTCTAATCGCGGGCCAGATCTCGTTGATCTGGCGATCGGGCCGCTCTTTGCCTAAATCGGGCGACCGAAAGTTAGAGACTTTCAAAATGCATGGCTGCATGAGGATAATTTTAAGATAATGTTTTTATATTTGATAAATTTTATTTATGTTCATTTTTATAAATAAATATTTTTATTTTTTGTATTTTTGTATGAATACTGGTGAGGTTTTTGGCAGTTTTCCTTACCCGTGCAACAAATGTTGGTATTCTATGAGATTCTGCCAAAAATAAAATATTTTATTTTCGTTTGCATAAAAATGTGTTTTTAATTAATTATTTTATTACCCTCTTTCCTTTTTCAGCTTAGAATTTATTTTATATATATATATATATATTTATTTATTTATTCCTTATAATTCAGCACTATGCAGAGTGTTATTTAAAGTCCGCCCACTGAATACATAGCGTTATTCCTTACCAAAAAATGAGTCAAAAGGTCTTGAATTATTTTTTTTCTATAACACTTAATAAAAGAGTAATTATTGAGTAAAGTCAGGCCAATCAACGCCGACCTTTAGCCAGGCGCACGTCAATGAGCCGCGCGCCCGGCTAAAGGTCGGCGCTGATTGGCCTGACTCTACTCAATAATTATTCCTTTATTAAGTGTTATAGAAAAAAATGATTCAGAACTTTTCGACTCATTTTTTAGTAAGGGATAACGCTATGTACTTAGTGAGCGGTCTTAAAGTGACACCCAATATATTGAGCGCGCCCCTTTCCTGCCGTAAAAATACAAGATTAACGGCAATGATGTTTATTTGCCACCAATGGAGTTTTTAATATAATAAAGCGATTACGACCTGGCGGCTCCCGCTCGCTGAATGTCTCGGATTCCCGCTCTTGGCTGCCTTTCTTCTCTCTTCCTCCACTTCCGCCGGATGGGATCTCGCCGTTCAATCCTGTGCCGACAACTAACTCGCGGGCTTATAATCGAGCTTACAGTTTCGCTCTTATCTCTAATCGCGGGCCAGATCTCGTTGATCTGGCGATCGGGCCGCTCTTTGCCTAAATCGGGAGGACACATGCCCCCGAAAAACCGCCCACGATCGGGCCGTTCGGCCCTTGTGACGAATGTCCCAAAAACGTCACGTCACAATATATACATATGTCAATGAGCCGCGCGCCCGGCTAAAGGTCGGCGCTGATTGGCCTGACTCTACTCAATAATTATTCCTTTATTAAGTGTTATAGAAAAAAATGATTCAGAACTTTTCGACTCATTTTTTAGTAAGGGATAACGCTATGTACTTAGTGAGCGGTCTTAAAGTGACACCCAATATATTGAGCCATATATAATATATTTTAGAAAACGAAATAGAAGGAATAACATGCCCAGCTCCGTCTGAAGCATACGGTGCGATTAAACGATGTGAAGCAATGTGGGGTTCTCACAAAGGATGGTTGCCTTGCGATCGAGCCCTCCCAGTCGGCACACGGGTTTTCCTTGAATGTCCGGCATTCTATGAGCGTCGCAAAGGATCCGCTAGCGTTATGTGTCTTCACGACGGCACGTGGAGTCAACCACTCTTGAATTGTGTTCCTATCTGCGGAATAAGGGACTTTACAGGTTTGGCAACCGATAACAAAAAGTTAAAAAAAAAAATCGGACAATTTTTAAATAACCATTACATATCATTCATGCATATTTCTAGAATTAAAAAATAAAAACAGATGCGTTTCTCGAAAATAAACTATTGAATCTTGAATTTTTTTGTCGTATCTAAAAAATTCACGAGAGATTTTAAAAATATTTAATATATTTTTCTTGTTTTTTTTTTGCTATATATCAGTCATAATAAGTCAAAATTTTTCTTATATTAATATGAGAGAAAAAACAATATCTTTGTATAAAGATACCTAATATTTCACACTTATTTAACTTTTATATGTATGAAAAAAGAAATACTTATTGTTAGCGGCACCATTGATCGTAAGGGGATGGCGCGTTGAGAAAGAAGAGACACTACCGTGGCAAGCTACCCTCTTCTCGCACGAAAATGGTCAATGGAGATTTTTTTGCGGTGGCACGTTGATAGCAGAACGCATTGTGTTAACTGCCGGCCACTGCGTTTGGAAGACTTCGGCAGATACAGTACGCGTCGCCTTCGGAATCCTCTCGAGTGATTTAAATCAAGCAGGAAAAAACGCGCAGGTGATCGACATAGAAAGCATCGAATTGCAGAGTGCGTATCAAGATCACGAGAGTAACTATGGTTCAGATATCGCATTGCTGATCTTGAAGGAAGCTGTGATCATTAACTCGGTTGTTAAACCCGTTTGCATTCCTTGGCACTCAGACGCGACATTGATAGAATATCAGGAAACCGGTAAATTTGGATTGGTAGCTGGTAAGTTTAAATTTTGCTTAAAAAATGTAATAGATATAATTAAAAAAAATAAATACGATCTTATATCTTGTTCATAAATATCAAAGCATAATGGATAAAAGAAACCAGTTTCTGCCTAAAAAATGGAAATTATACATATAATTTTATGCTGTTTGCATTGCTGAACACGATGATAGTATTTATATTTGTCTGAAATGGTGGAAAATGGTCAAAATTTATTTTAAAGAAGTCTAAAGTAAATTTTTTTTTATTAATATTAAAAATTGGATTAATGATGGAATAATTAGATTAATAATAATTTATTTCAATTATTTAATAATTTATATT
>NW_021851240.1:112268-115199 GCF_003651465.1 Formica exsecta
TTTTTAATTATTTATTTGTATTATAAAATTAATTCTTATAACATTTTTCATCGATTATTTACATGTATAGTTTTTGCCCAACAATTTTTAGAATCTTAAAAGTTTTCTAGGAATGGGATTGACGGAGAATGATACATTTAGTCCAGTTTTGAGAGTAACTACGATGAAAATTATTTCCGATGATGAGTGTCGTCAAAATCAGAATAGGGATTTTTGGAAATATTTAACTTACACATCCTTTTGCGCCGGATGGACGAATGGCACTGGGGTATGCAATGGAGATAGCGGCGGAGGATTGGTACTTCTTCAGACATTAAATTCTAGCATCTGGGAAGTTCACGGAGTTGTCTCTGTGAGCCCACGAAGATTGGGCACTAGCATATGCAATCCCAACTTCTATACTGTTTTCACAAAGGTATGCTAAAAATATAAAGTTGCAAACATCATTAGCAAATATATATGTATATGAAATTATATCGGGGGCATACATATTTTAATTATCCGCAAACTATTTTTTAATAATATTTGTTGATGGCTTTTATAGCTCAGTATTACATATCACTATCATTAATATGATCATTCAGATATTGTTATTTGTGCATGATTACTGGAAGATAAAAAGAATTAAACATAGCTGCAAGATAAGTGCTCATTATTATATTGTCTAAACAATATTTATTGTGTGAACAATAATTACTGCTCATATAATATTAATATATTAAATTATTATTTTTTATTTATTCTTTTTCTTTTATTTGTTGCATTTATAGGTTTCGATATATATCAATTGGATCAACAAAATCATCGAAAGTATACCAATAAGTGGCCCACCTGACCGAGATCGACAACCAAACAAAGACGATATTATTGTTTAAAAATAGTGATAAGTTAACATTGCGCGAGCACGCGCGTTCTTTTATTGTATAAATTTGTAAGAGATTTTCGATCAAGAAATCAATACGATAATTTTCTTTTCATAAGCCATGAGTTTGCGCAATATCTCTTTAAATGCGTTCCATATGTTTTATATCGATTAATTCATTACCATGTATCATAATAAATAAAATATATTTATAAATTAAACTATTAAATTATTATGCCATAGACATAGATAGATATATTTCTATGTCTATGATTTATACAAACCATAGATTTCTAAGGGCCCGAGCACAAACTTTTGCATAAGCGCATAACCATAAGCATAAGGAAATTGATTGGTGCATTTCCTTATACATATGCTTATGGACCAATCAATTTCCTTATACTTATGGTTATGCGCTTATGCAAAAGTCTGTGCTCGGGCCCTAAACATACATTATATATCGACACAAGCATATCGACCAATTAAATGTCGTTTCTATTAATCTCTTTTTCAATTTTTTTCCTAGAAAACAAAAAATATTTCCCTAGAAATCGGCTATGAATAGTATAAATATCGATATGTCAAAATAGAAATAGAAAAAAGAATTTTACAGTTAAAAATATCAATTACAAACATCAGTGTCAACATAATTTATCTGACTGTGAATATACAGATATTGTAATTTCATGCATGTAGACCTAACATGAAAAATCTTTCAATAGCTGTAAGTATAATATAAAAATAATAAAACAATATATTTTGACATGCTAGATACAAGCTAAATATCATAAAGAAAATATAATTAAAAAATTCGGATTTATAAAAAAAAATGCAAATGTAATATTATATTTTGTGAATATTTTTAAACTAACTTTACAAAAAAAAATTTACAGAAAATTTACATTTTAAAAATCTAAATTACTATATATATATACAGGGTGCGGCATTTATAGTGACGCGGGCATATTTTTCGGAAACGAAGTGAGATATCAAAAAATGTTTCAGACAAAAGTTGCATGAACTTCATATAAGGGAGTTTTTTGCCTTGTTACTACGATATGATATATCATTTATCTGGGTACAAAATTAGTTCCTTATAAATATCTAGTCGCAATAAGAAATGCATGCAAAAATATTTTATATATATATATATATATATATATATTAAATAATATAATACATTTTAATGTTTTACGCTTAGAATACAAAATCAATCTTGATGGAAGAAAGAGAAGAAATACAGTCAACACTTGATATGGATGAATTACTAACCGGTACAAAATACGATGACGTGTACATCACACCAAGTTATATAAAATTTGATGAAGCCTTTGAAGGAGTTACATATCGGCAACGTATTACTATCAAAAACATTGGAAATAGACCTGCGCTTATTAGAATTCGTCAATCAAATTCTTTAGTAAACATCTTCTAATTTAAATAAATAAATTACTAATCTAAAAATAAATTATATGATTTATTATTTTTAAGATAAGGATCTATTATTAAAGTAAATCTTTATTGTACTTTTTAACAGGCTTTTCAAGTGAAAACTTTGACTAGCGGTATGCGGGTGAGCCCTGGATTAAGCATAACAACATACGTTACTTACATCTTCAAAAGATCATCTGTACTGCATGCAATAATTCCAATCGAGATCAACGGAAAGGTTTTTGATTATCGCGTGATAAGTACACTTGCCACCGGATCCATTAGTATCGAGCCAAAATCGATAGATTTTGGTACCATCGATGTTGGCTATTCATCCGGCTTTAAAATATTAACAATATACAATGAAGGAAGCCAAAGTACCAGGTATACGTATCATTTCTGAAAAGTTTTTAGACACCAAAAATAAAATTGTTTTACACAAAAAAATTGTTTCTTCTCGTCTTAATTAAACTCATTTATTGAGGTATAACACGGCCCATAGCATAAAAATTTTGATAAAATATAAATATATATACTATATATAGGGTGAGTTTTTTAACTTGAAACTGTAAAATATCTCGGAAAGTAAGCTTTATCGAAAACAAACCTGCGATTGGCAGCAGTCGGGAGTAAAAATG
>NW_021851240.1:123538-140955 GCF_003651465.1 Formica exsecta
TAATCTTACCGTAATATTTTTATGTACAGAATAATGAGACAAATCAATTAGTATAAAAAAAAATTTTTTTTAAGAAAAAGTATGTAATTATTTACAATGTATTTTTTTAAACAATTATTTGTTTTTTTTATACCAATTGATTTGTCTTATTATTCTGTACATAAATGTATTACGGTAAGATTATCGAAAACTAAATATTTTATGAGATATTTTATTTTTTATATCAAAATATGTCAGATTAAGATATAAAATAACTCAAAAAGTACTTAATGAAAATATACTTTATTATAGTGTTTTGAAAAGCTCTCGAGATAAGCTACAAGAATATGTTTTCAAGAAAACGTCGATCACATTGATCTCACCTTGAAAAGGTCACTCAAGGTCAAATCCATATTTTTATCATGTGGCCCCCTCCAAACCCTACAACTTTTGTTTGAAACATTTTTTTCGATAAAGCTTACTTTCCGAGATATTTTACAGTTTCAAGTTAAAAAACTCACCCTGTATATACATAAGCATCAAAGAAAGCTTTAGTTAAAAGTTTAATTAGTTAACACGTATATAGGTTTTACGTAACAGAAAAATCAATTTCATTTATTTCTCAAAAATTCAGACTGTATGTACATTAATCTTTTTATTTATTGGTTACAAAATGGCTTAATTGTAGGTTATAGCAATAATTTATGTTATGTACATAATAATTCTTTAAGAGAACAACGCCATAATTTTTATTATCTGTAATATATACGGATAATTTTTTAAGGAGCATACTTGATACAACTATCATTAGAGTCAACAAATTATATTAGTTATGTTAGAATCAAATCACAATATCTATCTATGTGTGAGCATATTCTTGTCTTTTCAGCTTATTTAATCGTAGAATAAGTTTAGAGACTTTTTTTGAAAATAACGTGACTTTTGAATAAAAATTAATTTCTAACAAACGTATTCTATAAATTTGGAAATAAATATTAACAGATTTTCGATTGATCTCGGGCAAAATGATTTGGACATAACAGTAAAGCCTCTTCATGGAAGAATCAAACCACAAAAAGAATTAAAACTTCAAATCGAAATAATGGGCGTAAACGAAGGCGTCTTTTACAGCGAATTTTGGTAAGATATTCTCAATGGTTGTCATATAATGTTCGTCATTGTAAGAAAGATTTGAACGGATTTTCCTAGGATTAAATCTACTCCAAATATACGCGTTCCCATAAAAGTGCATGTCATCACACCAGGATTAGTAGTTTATCATCCGAATACAACGGGAAATATTACTCTTATCGATTTTCCACCCACGATAGAAAATACCAGCAGATGCCATACTTTTGTCTTACGAAATCTTTCGTCTCGAATTTCCAGTTATGTTGTTCTCGGCGAGGTTGATAATGAAGTGAAATGCATTCGGGTACGAAACACAAATTTTTCTTCAAATAAATTAAAAATTTCAATTAGTTATAAATTATTAAAATCGATGTTTAAGGCTCTTAGATGTAAACTAGTTATCGGATTTTTTAATTAAAATTCCTAACACATCCTCTTCACATCTAGAAATTATAGAGATTATAGAGAATGTTTAAATAGAAATGAGGAATTTCTTCGTGTGATAAACTCGCACGAAATCAAAAAAATATTAATGCAAAAAAATATTAATGTGCATACAATTGAATCTTAATAGCTTATTATTAGTGGTAAAAGAAAGTCCGGCAAGCCAAAAATCCCGATTTCCGAGTCATTTGCACTCGAACAACAAAAATTTAGAAATACAATTATGTAAAAAGAACTGAGGATCTCAGAACTTTTAAGAATATAAATTAAAAAATTTATATATTTAAGACATACAAATCTTGAAAATTCAAAATCAAAAGGCAGATATAAAATTATCTTATACTCCGCTACTTACTTTATGTTTTTAATCGCTTGACTCATACATAAAGATATGCTTATATTACATATTAATATATTTATATTATTTTTTGCAGGACATTGATCGCAAACACAATCCGATTTACAGTGTCTTTGAGATTTGGCCGCTTGAAGGGCGAATGAATCCGTTTCAAGGTATCATCTTCGAAGTCAAGTGAGTGCGGTTATCGCATTGTCACAAATATAAAATCAAATGTTTTTTAAAAGAGAATAACACATGTGTGTCATTTATTATAAAAATAATATTTAATACATATAAATATAGATTTTCGCCAATAACCATGTTATCGCAATGGAGACAAAAATATGAGCAAAAACAGCGAAAAGACTTTGGACGTCGACAAAATCGAAAAAATAAAGATTTTATGGCATTTATTAGAATAGTTAGAGTACATTGTACAGAGAGAGAATTGGAAGATGATATCAGTGCGTTTATTTCCTTTATTTTATATTATTAAAATTTGTATTTTTGGTATATCTTCTAGTTATATAAAGAATGTTCCATATATCTATCTGATATATTTTTTAATTATGATAGTATGTTATATATTTTATATTATAAAAGGTTATATACATGCGCACATTTATACATAATATCTGTATATATATATACATTTATAATATAATAGAAAGAAGAAAAATATGTGTAATTATATATATTAGAATTACACTTTTTAAATAATGTTTCACAGGGATTGAAGTCCCTGTAAAGGACTCTGCCACGGATAATACCTTGTCACAGAGAATTTATATACGTGAGTGACCGTATCTAACAACTTAAAAAGAAATATAGTAATACAGCTCATATTTTTTTTATATATGATAAATTATTTGCATTTAAATATCCCTTTAATTATATAATCATGTAATGTATAATTAATTATTTAATTAATCGTTTTATTTTACATATTTTAACAGAAGAATCGATGATGGAGACTTTTTCTTTGTCAACATCCTGCGCATCAAATGATTCAGAAACCGGCGACATAATACGGCTCTGTCTTTACGGCGAGGCGGAAACGGTACAATTACATCTCGAACCTGATAGCCTGTATTTTGGTAACTTAATAGTCGGCCAACTATCACAACGCGTACTTCGCTTGACAAATCCTTCTACTGTTGCACCGATATATCTGGAATGTGTACCGAATGCAGCTGCATGCTGTTGTCCGAATCGGGTGAAACTTAAGTCAAATACGTCTATTGAAATTCTTATTAAAGTTCGTGGCAAAGAAAGCAGTAATTATTACAACATTTTTCTCGATATTAAATTTTAAATGTAACAAATATTCAAGTTTCGTCGCATATAATGCAATAAAGCTAATTAAATCTTCAGAGAAGTGATACTTCGCAAAAAATTGTTTGCTATCATTAGATTTGCTATTTTAAACATATTTTTATTTTGTTCTATCTTATATAATTTATTTTCATTATTAAAATATGTATAGAAAAATGAGAGAGAAGATTGAATAAAATATTTCTTGTAGTTCAACCTTCGTTCAAGCTGTTCTTCAATGTCATAGCGGATTCTTACGATTTAACTACATCGAGAAAAAGATGCCTCAAAAGGATGAAAGTTGGAAGTTATTCCGTTAAATGTACAGTGAATATTATTTTTAAATCCAAGAATAAACTTCTGAGTAAGCCCTTGTTTAATTATTTGACCGATATGCAATATTTTGAATTATATAATGTTTTAAAAGTCGACTTTTTTTGCTAAAGACGAAAGAAATTTGTCAACATGCACACATACAAAAGCAGATGATGATGAAGAGATCATAAAACACCTTCTTCCTTCGCCCAAGTGGAAGCTACTCTATAAGAATTATCCGAAAATAATTGATCAATTTGTGGAGTGTTTAAAAAGATGTTCGCACAAGAAATCGATTTCCACAATTAAGGCAGCTGTATTGATACCTTTATCGCCTTTACAAATATATAACGTTCACATTTTTCCGCTTACCTTCGCTTTTGGCATGGTAAGTAATCGAACAAGAGCGGCAGTTCCAACAAAATGTTTATTAAATCATCTTAATCACGGACACTGAGTAATTGATAGGTAGCACCGAATAGCTTCAACTATCGGCGCTTGGTTGTAAAAAATACGAACAATATTCCAGTGATGATACGATTAATGAGTGTTTCAACCAAGTGCATCCGTTTTCCGGAAGGTAATTTAATGATTTTGCAACCAGACTCGATGACGACAAGTCTCGTCGAGTACCTTGCAGATGGATACCTTGGCAAGTTTAACGGATACATTAATTACGTGATTAACGATAATCACTCCTTTGAGCTTAGTATTACTGCCGATGTTGTTCGCAAACAGCTATACATCGACAAAAAAGAGATTGAACTTGGAAAGGAATGGTCAAAAGAAGAAATTTACCGACCAATGGCCTCTGTTATTCGAATTACAAACAAATTAGGCGCAAATATATATTTTAGGTAAAAACGTACTCTTTTTTTTTCTATGTGTGATAAATATATCTCATTTTACTAAGAGAATAATTAGTCTAAATTAATTAAAGAATTCACGTATGTAAAAGTAACGTTCTTATATGTTACTTCCGATTTGAATTCTGGATATATTGTTAAATATGAAATTTAAAATGAAACGTAAATTACAAAATTGATTACAGATGGGAAGTACCGGCGGCTTCTGGTTTCTACATAGAACCGAGATCGGGCTCTGTACGCGGGAACACTACTTTACACGTTTATGCGCATTATGAGTGCGATAATGCTAAAACTAATCACGCTCAAGCGATAATGAAATGCGAAAGCGGAACTTATGTGTCTTTGAGGCTCAATATACGACGGTTTGTACCGAGGGTTGAATTCGTAAACGATAGTACGAATCTTGGTGAGGTACCTCTCAATTTGCCGACCAAAGTGATCGCCGTTCTCCAAAATTTCGAGTTTAATGAGATGGCGTATGAAGTAGATAGCGTATCGTTGATACGTGGCTGCGATGTTAATCCATTACGAGGAAAAATATCGCCGCGCGGTATTGTAATTCTTGAAGTATGTTCTTTACTATATTAGTGAATTTAAACACACACACATATAGGACATCTCCGAATTAGATCGACTAACTTCAGGTGGTTATATAAAGGATACTAAAGCCTATCGCACAATGCAAAGATACAGGCAATAGGAACAGGGAATAACACAGACAACAGAAATAACCGCATTTTAACTTACCAAAAACTGTGTATCAACCTTAGAACATATATAAATGGAAGGGAAATAGCAGGCTGAAGTGTCCGAAAAGGAAGTGAGAAAGAAAATCATAGTTGCCTTTCTCTTGTGAGTAACTACTCGAAAGTGCGCATGCCGCCATTTGCTGACACATACAAGTATTGTGTCTGTAGGTATACATATTTTTGTGTACACACACATATGACTAATGTAACCTAAAGTCCTATATAATCAGAGAAGCGACATCGTTACCCCCTCCATGCTTCCCATGATCACCTGTTGGTCCCGCAGCTGCCCATTTGTAATCTAAAATGTCTTAAAAATGTCTCAGAGATATTTAAAATTTTTTTTTTTTAGAAAATAACATTACTTGGCGTCGGGACGCTACCGCGTCGCTTGACAAATATACTTTTTTCTCACTTACGGTATCAAACATGTTTTTCTTTCGAGAACAATAGGCATTCCCCTTCCATTTATATATGTTCTAAGATATCAACGCACAATGGAATATGGAATAGGCAATAGGAACAGAATTTCCGACGCGTTGGATTTTTGTTCTCTATTGCCTGTTCCTGACCAATCACAGTGATTCAGTTTATTTGCTAGGACGCGTTTATTTGCTAGGGCGCGTATTTTCATAAGTTTCCATTCCGTATTTCTATTTCCTGTTCCTCTATTCTATTGCCTGTACCTTTGCATTGTGCAATAGGCTTAAAACAAGCCAATTTTGCCAATAAACTCGTGTCCGCAAATGAGCCGTTTTGGCACTAGAGAATCAAAAACTAACAAGGGAACTTCGCGAATTCGAAAATTCTTTGATTTTGATGAAACTTTACATACATGTAGGGAAGGGGGGAGTAAATAGATAAATTTAGAAATTTTCAGTTGCGACCCAAAAACGATTCTAAAAGGTGAAATCACCTCTCATCTGTAGAGCGACTTTTTGCTTCTCTCGATATATCTCGAAGATTATTCGAGATATCAAAAAATGTTTTATACAAAAGTTTCATGGTAAAAACAACTTTATTTAACCACATTAATAAAATTTTCAAAAAATAATTTTTTTTGAAGATTTTTGCCCTTGTTAGTCTTTGATCCTCTAGTACCAAAACGGCTCATTTGCGGACACAGGTTTATTGATAAAATTGGTTTGTTTTGGTGTCCTTTATAACCACCGGAAGTTTGTCGGTCTAATTTTGGGAAATCTTATATATGTGTACGTATGTATGTATGTATATACAGGATGGTCTCTAAGTCTGTCCACTTAAAATATCTCTGTTATTTTAAACAATATAAAAAAATTGAAGCTAGAGAGTTTTATGGTAACGGACAAGTGAACAAAGTTAGCCACTCTGTACATATGTACATGTCGTAACATATTGACAAATAAAATTTATAACTGTTAAGGTGCATCTTACGCTCGACGTCTGTTGTCGTTTTTCTTTCGCAATCGCCGTCATGATTCAAGGATGTCTACGATTAGCGTATAAGATAAATGGCGAAGTATCATTCCCACGATTGAAAATTATACCGCAACGAATAGATATAAAACGCGTCAGTATCGATGCTGTTCAGATTCACCAGATAACAGCCACAAATATTGGCACAACAACATTAAAACTGCAAATTTCGCTAGAAGAATATCCTGAATTTCGCGTATTTCTAACGGCAAACAACAAAAACTCAGAGATAGGTAAATAATTTCCATAATATATTTTAAAGTAATAGAATATACAGGGTGTTCCCGGGTTAAATGGCCAAACTTGAAATATAAATTTAGGACTTTAAAACAAGAAAAAATCTCTTTCTTTTTTTATTTTTATAATTTATAACTACTTTGATATTTTTAACAGCATATATTTTTTTACAACATAATAATTTTAATTAAAAAATTTTAAATAATGAATTAAATATTGTTTTGTTACAATTTTTCAAGTATTTTATAAATAAAAAGGTACGGAAGGGATAACCATTGTTCCGGGCGCAAGCCAAAGTCTCTATTTACACTTTCAACCAGTCGATCTGGCTAGCTACGCTTTCTATTTGCCGATAATAATAAATCAGCTGCTTGGTCCAGTATCGACGTTGAATTCGAAGAGCATCAGACCATCGGAGTTTCTAAAATCGCGCAAAAGTCATTATGCACATTTATCGGGTTTTACCATGACGTTGTTGCCCGATAAGCTCTCTCTGCCCACGATATTTATCGATTGTACCGTTGCTAGTGGTGCCGTTTTCTATAACAAGCTTATATTTCATTTCAACTCCGCAACTAACGAAGTAAGAGTATATACATATTGATAAAATACGAAAAAAATCAAATAGAAAGATGCGACAACATTTTTTCAGAAAAAAGCATTTTTTCAAAAGAAATTTTTATCTCAAATAAATGTTTTATTTTTTTTTTCAAGTAATTGTCATATTAAGAAGACCCTTAGTTTCCAACTTTAAAAAAAAATAGGCAAATTAGACTATGTTTATAAAATTTCGGCTGTAGATAATTAAAAATATTCTAATTGACTTATCATGTAACACAAATTCAAAATTTAAAACAATTATTTGATTTATTCTACAAAAATATATTGTTAATAATAGCAAAATTTTTAGATTAAATTATAATAAAATTTTACTTATTAAGAATCTTTTGAAGATAAGATCAATCTTTCATATAAATATATACAGAGTGGCCCACCGAAAACGAAACAGTCATGTTTTTTGGCATTTAACGTATCGTCAATGAATACCGTCAAATTACTCCACAAATGCTCCAGAATGTGCGACAACGTTTTGAGCAGAATCTGTATTATTGTATGCAAGCTGGTGGAGGACATTTCCAACATTTACTACGCTAACACCTAAGTGCTAATTAATTAAATGCTATCTTTAGAGTGCATTTACTCAGGAAATAATGATCGGAATTTAAAAATTAAAATACTATTATAAAGCTAATTTATCAGACTTTCAAATGGTATGCCTTTAGATACCCCTTGCCATTTAAAATTTTTAAGATGAAATTAACCCCTCTTTTGGAGTTGACGTTAGGTAAACGAAAATAGCCAATTAATATATCTCTCTTGAAAACAAAGTTGACCTGTCCGAGCGTTTTTCGAACAAATAAGGTTAAATGCCAAAAAAACATGTCTGTTTCATTTTCGGTGGGCCACTCTGTATATGTTTTCTCAGCATCTTTCTTATAAAATTTTCTTCTAAATATTAAATTGAAATCTGATTTACTTAAATATTTTGAAAAGAGTGAGAAAAAAAAAATATAAATCTATGTAAAATATTTATATAGAAGTAGATGGAGTATTTTTATTCTGCAACTTTTACACTACATAGCATCTGAAAATGCTATGTTTTATTACATGTACAAATAATTGTATGTTTATTTTTCACCATTAGATATCCGAGGAATTTTCTATAGAGAATCGGATAACGCCGAGGGACATAATGGTGTCAATAAATATCGAGAAATTTAGCGAAGCGGATTGCCCGTTTACCATTGAGTGGTCTCGCGGTGCGGAAATCAAACGAACATTTGATTCAATCGATTGTATCTTATGTTCTGGCGGTAGCGTCTTCTTTGTTCTCGAGTTCAAATCGAAGAAGCGGGGCAGCTTTAGTATCGAGGCGCCGATATATGTTCGCGGTGAGCTCGACAACGGCGTGTTCAATAAATTACGTCTCGACGGAGAATTTCCCGCCAGTTCGATCGACGTCGAGCCGACGGAGATATATTTCACGCCTGTTCCTCTTGGTACAGCGATAGAGGAAAAGTTCAGAATCCGAGCAAGGCACTTTGATAACGCAACGTTTATACGGTCGAACTTCTCGATGATGCCGCAATGCAGCAGTGATTATAAAAATGAGTTGTTACGCATCGAATTCCCAAATGGCAATATCATCTCCTCCCAACAGTGAGTTGTGTTTAGAGATTAAAAGGATATTAAAAAAACAGAAACTTTGGGTAAAAAACTCGGTAAAAAATTATTTTTTACTCCCCCAAAAATGGCTTTTTTTACCCCATTAATTACTCAGAATATCCATTTTCAAAAATTTATAGCAAAAATCTAATTTTGATGCTTATTTATTAACATTTGATGTACGGTTTTCAAAAATGAGCATCAAATTTACTAAAATTAAGTATCAGATTCTATGTCCTGTGTTATTCTCACTTTTAATCCACAAAATAACAAAAATAACAACAGTTTAACTATGCTTGAGAGAGTTTTCTTCTAACTTTTATGAAACTTTAAAAATAAAGAACATGACAAAATTTGAATTATAAAAATCAGAATTAACCTGTTTTGAAATATTCTAACTCAACTGATTAAACAAACACGAAGTAGTAATCAGTTCAGCCACATCTATTGAAATTGGTTACTGACCCAGTAAACAAAATTAATTTAATTCCCATATCATCTTTTGTTTCAAGAAAACTGGCACTATCTTTCAAAATTACCAAAAAACAGTTTTTTATTCAAAAATACTAGTTTTTTACTTAGTTTCTTCCCCCATTTAAAAAAAAACTCGGTTTTTTAAATCTCTAGTTGTGTTATGTTAATTACACACACATGTGTATACGAGGGGGGACCCAAAAGAAACCGGAATTATTTTCTGGAAGGCGGGCCACTTGTAGTATAGGTTTCTCCCACTAGGTGAATGTTCTAGTGACCCATCTGCATCAATATACCAGCTGACGTTGTTATGGGAGTCTACGTTCGGCTTCAGCGAATTTTTTTTGAAGACTCTTTCAACGCGTTTGCCTATTTCGTGATGGCTGATTTACACGAACAACGTGCGACAGTGAAATTTTGTTTCCTGTTGGGGAAAAACAATTGTTATGCTACAAACAGCTTACAAGGAAGCTGTTCTGAATAAAAGACAAGTTTACGAATGGTTTTCCCGTTTTAAACGAGGCGAAATATCGATTGACGATCAACCTCGTTCCGGGCACCCTTCGACTCGTTTCATGCCCAAATCTTCCGATAAAATTTGCTGACAGAAACTCCACGACACTCTAGTTAACTCCACAAGTTCATCAATGGTCCGACAGCGGTCTTCCAAGATGGCTTGACGAATTCTTACCACGTTTTCTGCAGTTCGGTTGGTCGAAGAACGCTCGGAACGAGGCGATGATCGTCAATTGACATTTCGCCTCGTTTAAAACGGGAAAACCGTTTGTAAACTTGTGTTTTATTCAGAGCAGCTTTCTTGTAAGCTGTTTGTAGCATAACAATTGTTTTTCCCCAACAGGAAACAAACTTTCACTGCCGCACGTTGTTCGTGTAAATCAGCCATCACAAAATAGGCAAACGCATTAAAAGAGTCTTCAAAAAAAATTCACTGAAGCCGAACGCAGCCTCCCATAACAACATCAGCTGGTATATTGATGCAGATGGGTCACTAGAACAATCACCTAAGGTGGAAATCTGTACTATAAGAGCCCCGCTTTCCAGAAAAAAATTCCGGTTTCTTTTGGGGCCCCCCCCCCCCGTATGTGTGTAATTAATATAAGCATTAATTTTCTACAAAATAATATATTTACAACAGGTATATATGTGTTGTAAATCTATCATTTTGCAAAAAATTAATGTTTTCTTAATCAACCAAATATTTTATTTGGAAATATATCTAAAAAAATGTTTTTTGTTGCACAAAAAGGTATGTAGAACTTGAAGCAAGAATAATATTCAAAAGTGATCAACCGATATCGTTTCGTTCAACGATTGAATTTTCGGACGATCTTGCACTTGCTGTGTGCTTTTTAACGGTATATGCAACAGCGGACAACAGTTTGTTAACGACATATATATATTCAATGAAATCATGCATCGTTGATGAGATAGATACGACAGTCAGGTATCTGGAGGAGCACATTTCGTATCCATTGGATAACACAACAGATGAGAACGATTATACCGATGAAGAAATATTTCGTACACGTAGACGCGTGCGTTCTTATTTTCTAACTTTTTTTGTTTATTACATAATGAATATTTCACAGTAAAATCGAGAAGTAAAATCGATACAGTTTCGGTGAATTCAGATTTGTGTTTATAAAATAATCTCTACTTAGATTATAGAATAAACAGAATCCCGACAATTGATGTAGGGGAAAGTAGGGTAAAACCGGGTAGACGGGTCAAACCGGGTACCTCTGTTTCTTCGTGATAAGTGCTATTATCTTTGGCTAACTCGTGTTATTAGTTGTAGATTGATGCCATCATTGTTTTGA
Source organism: Formica exsecta (assembly GCF_003651465.1). Lineage (NCBI taxonomy): Eukaryota > Metazoa > Arthropoda > Insecta > Hymenoptera > Formicidae > Formica > Formica exsecta. The sequence continues at coordinate 134,913 of NW_021851240.1, forward strand.
GATGAACCGCCCACGTGCACACGATATTTCTTTTTTGAGAGAAGTTCAAAATTTTCGGGGCAAAAAAGATCGATATCGGGACAACAATCGAGTCGTTATGGACTTTTTCTTCACAGAGCATCTGCTTCAGTAAATGTAGCATTGCATTCTGTATATGTATATTAGAAAGTATATCGCATTAGTTTTGAACATCACTTTGTACGCCGGAATATACAGTCGCCCTGTTTGTTATTTTCTTCATGTTGGGGCAAAACGAGGTACCTACACACCTCATGTAATGAAAAAAGGAAGAACTGTTATCCTGACTTTGTCTTTCTACAAAAAGCAGTTGGAAACAAAAACTACCATTCAGAAAAAGAAACCACTAAAAAAAAGCTTTTTGAGACCTCTAAAATTAAAAAATTAAATAAGAAAGTTAGCAGCAATATAGAACAAGAGGATACCTTTATTTGTGATTTTTGGCAATAGAATATATCTTTGTATTGTATTTTGATTAAAATAAATTTAGATTTTGTAATTGCAAGATGTTTTACATGTTTTCAAATGAGTACCTGGTTTTACCGGTAGGACAAAACTGGGTATTTTGACTTCTTCAAAAAATCTTGTTATCCTTGGTAATCAAATACTTTTTTATCAGGGACTAGCCTCATTTTCTCATAGTTTAAGGTCCACTAAAGACTACTAACGGTCAGCAAAATTTTTTTACTCTCTGATTTTTTGTAGAAAAACAAATTCAAAAAAGTACCCGGTTTTACCCTACTTTCCCCTATATATAAGGTTCTTTTTTTTCATACTTGTAACAGTAGACATTGGATTCTTCAAAAATCATATCGGTTTTATTTCTAGCTCTTTAGAATTGAAAATGGCTTTATACGGTTTGTATTTTCTTATAAGTAAAAACACGCTTGCTCTATGTTATATTTAAATTCAAAGTGAATTATTTAGGCCAAGACCCAATGTTACTTTTCATTTTAATAATCGAAGCAAAGATTTCATTAAAACAATAATAAATACAAAATTATATGGAAATGAAAAGATAAACATTAATGATAGAATAAATAGGGAGACTCCGTTTGCCTACATTTCCGATTGCCAAATAGCCATCGACAAATCGAGAATGTAGACAAACAGGACTCCCCCAAATAAATAACAAGAATATGCAGATAAGTGGAAAATGGGTAGCGGCTGATGATGAAGAATATGATGATGAAGAAGTATCGATTCGTAAAAGACATTCCGCGTTTCCTATTGATTTCGATACGAGTAAGCGCAAGTTCTCCGAAAGATTGTTGCATCCTTATTATCCCACCAACAATCAAAATAGGTAAATTTCGTAAAATAAGTAATAGAATGATCATTTTCACATATATATATTGTGAAAAATTAAAACAAACTGAATTATAATCAGGATAAGTTATTTATCTGAAAGCTTATAAATAAGATTTTTAAATTTTGTTTTTCTCATACTTATTTACCAGCAATTGCGAGAAATATATGCAGGAAATAATAACAATTATGGAAGAATGGATGTATTCGGGCCCATTAAAATTTCATTTTTATCCAAATATTCCTCATGGAATTACGGCAACTTTTTCAAACTTCTGCTTAAAAAGAAAATCAGGCATGAGAAATTTTAAACAGAAAAGTAGCGCGATTATACCGTCATTTATCAACGTACTCGAATCACTCGCAGAATCAGATATTCACAATTATCTGGGAGAATTGTAATGTAGTAATACATAAATTTATTCGATGTATGTGTGTTTTCTCAGATATATTATACTGTACTTTCTTATCCAAGGTTGAAACAACCATTACCCGAAAACGACATCGAGAGAATAAATCATGTCCTCCAATTATATGATAAAATGCTCGATTTTCTTCTATCTCGGGGAGCGTATTTAATTCATGTTTCAGCGCAATATCTCCTAAATTACAACGATTATTTAATTAGCATTGACATCATACAGAATAATGTGAGTTTTAAACTATACATTACGAGTTCTAAAAGTTATACAATTTAATCCACTAAAAAAATACATATACAGATTTTAGTTACATAAAAATGTTTTTATATAAAAATCTGTGCAGTTAACTATAATACATTACAGTCACATAGAAGGAAATTTTCCGATACGAATCGTACTGGGATGCAATGCGAACGATTATCCCGACAATTATTTGAAACACGAAACAAACAATATTGGTTGGACGTGATTTTGCAAACATATAAGTGTTTTGTACTCCGTGGAATACACGAACCTAAATTCCGCACGTTATCGTCCTTCGCAGCACGTTCCTCAAGAAGGTCCACAATAATTCGGGAATCAATAGTATCGTCTATATCCAGGTTCATTATTTTACGTCATGTCTGTATGTGTAATTTACAATTATTTTTAATCGTGTTTATATTTTACAGCTTGCCAAAACAGTACGAACTTCATGAGAGAGCCATATGGAATATCGTAAATTTGCCGAGTGGCAAACTCACTTCAGATAACCGTTGTTCGGCAGAAAGGTTTTTACTGTCTTGGCTGCAGTATCATTACGAGCAACAGCGTGTGCGAGATTGGATGACCGATCGCCGTGTAATTTTAAATCCGCGAGAGAAGCAGGATGTAGCCGAGCACCGTATGATCCAAAATTTTCATCATGATTTGTCGGACAGCTTAGTGCTAATCGCGGTTACCGTAGCCTACTGTCCTTTTCTGATCGACGAATATTTTGGCAATTTATATATTTGTACGCGGAACAAAAAAGAGGTAATCTAACATTAAGCAATAATGAAAGCTTTGAGCTTGATGATAGCAACACTATATTATCAGATTAAACAATTTTTTAAATATTATAATTTATAATTTTTTCTGTACATTTCATTTAATTTTATTATTTCGTAAAAAATCACAAAAATTGAGCAAAACCATGGGTTTAGTACACTTTCAAGATAAAAACTCTGTATATGATTATAAATCCATAAATGCTTCTGTTTTGAATTATAGTTTCTAAATTATTAATGTTTCTTTCAAACCTTCCAATAAGATATTACTCAGATTATCTAAGAAAGCAATATTTATCATCATCTCTATGGTTTTAAAAATTTATTTTTATTGTAGGTATATTATTAAAAAAATGTGTGCTTTATACCCAGCAAACACAGATACATAACTGTAACATTACCATAATAAAACGGAATGTAACAAGTAATATAACGTATTTGTTACACGATACTTAAAGCATAAAAACCGTATTATATTTCTTTAAATAGGCATTAATAATATATTATAAAATATCAAACGTTTCGGTCCACTTCGGATGCTTCTCAATGATAACAAGATAACAAAAAAACGTAAATACATAGAAAATCATCGTGAGGCGAAACAATCGGTAGTACATATAATAAGATAAGAACGCAACGCAACAAAATTATAAATCATATGACAATGCGCTTACAATAATGCCAGAATCGCCAACATTTTGATGACGTCCTCCTTTTATTTGGTAATGACTCATCAAATCGTTTGGAAGAGTCGAGCTGGTGTGTGATAAGTTTGATTATTGCGAGGATTTTAATTATATGTTATCATTTGCAGCCCATCTGGCATTATTGTAAGCGCATTGTGATAGGATTTATAATTTTGTTACGTTGCATTCTTATCTTATTATTTCTATCGCCGATTGCTTCGCCTCACGATTTTCTATGTATTTGCGCTTTTTTTATTTTTTATCTTATCATCATTGAGAAGGAGGCCAAAACGCGCGTTTGATATTTTATAATATATTATTAATGCCTATTTAAAGAAATATAACGGTTTTTACACTTTAAATACCGCGTTCAAACTCTAATTGACCTTCCTTTTTTCATTATCATTAATGATACTTATCATTTGAGCTTCATTGAACATTTTAAATTTATTGTTTTATTTTTATAAATTTAAATTAAATATTCAAAATATTCATCTTGGTAATTATACAGAAAGAGGACAATCTCATGTATGACCTTGACCTTGATATACATACGTTGTCAAGGTCATCGCCCTGAGTGACCCTGATCTTGAAAAGAGTGGCGGTCACGATCCATTCAAAAATTATGAAGCATTATTAATATAAGCATAAGCAGAAGCAGATTTCTGATTTAAAATTAAAATTTATGCTTCTGCTTATGCTTATATTAATGTTTCATAACTTTTGAATGGATCGTGATCGCCACTTTTTTCAAAATCGGGGTCACTCAGGATGATGACAACATATATCAAGGTGAAGGTTATACATGAGGTTGCCCTCTTTTTGTATAATTATCTTCATCTTTACTCCTCATGCCAAGTCTCATCGTCTCACAAGGGAGGTCCATCTGAGTGTAAATTTGTTTAGCAATTTCATTAGTCTTAACTAATAAAGCACCTTTCAAAATATAACATGCTAAGTCCACAGGTCAACGTAACGTCTAATAATCGGGAAATAGGCCCTGGATCATTCGATTGAGCTTCACACAATGTCCTCTCCTAGGGCACTGTCCATTTTCTAATCCAATGCAGTGCATCGAGCGTTAAATAGCGTTTGGCATACGTATTCGATGCACTGCATTGAGAGGAGAGGACATTGTATCCTCAGTCGAATGATCCCGGGCCTATTTCCCGATTATTAGACGTTACATTGACCTGTGGACTTAATATGTTATATTTTGAAAGCGGCTTTGTTAGCTAAGACCAATGAAATTTCTAAGCAAATTTACACTCAGGTGGTCCTTCCTTGTCAGCGATTTCCAAGCCGTCCCAAAATTCCAGCATGTTTATTATTTAATTTCAATTAGCTAAAGTTTATTATGATGTTAATTTTATTTAAAAAATATAAAATCATATTATATTTAAAAAAATTGGATATGATATAATAAATATATATTAAATATGAAATATTTGAGACAAATATCAAAACAGCATGTATGAATCTGTAATCATATATAGAATTTTTATCCTAAAGATGTGCGAAACACATACCCATGGTTTTGCCCATTGCAATTATAGTGTAATTGATGAACAATCTTCAATCTTTAATCAATCTTTAATTACAATATATAATATTATGTATGTATATATTCTGTATGTTATGTAATTTTTCCATAAAATTTCATATGTACAGGCGTTGCACAATGCTATTTGTTTGATCACTGCTTGGAGAAAGATACGTCTTGGGTTTATAATTACCCCGATGCAGCTAGTTAATCCGAATCAAGTGCAAATGTTAATGCTAGTCGTTTATCTTTTCCAAATATTGCCAACATATGTGCCTTGCGCCAAGGTTTAGACATACAATTCATAATTTAATATATATATTACTTTGTACCAAATATATAAAATGTGTATAGTCTCATATAAAACATGTAACTTAAAGCATCGCGACTGTTATACTTATGTTATTATCATTGCAGATTAAATTTAGCTGTCCACTATCTCACACCGTAACGAAGCGATTAAGCGTTTCGAATCCGACCAACAATACTGTAAATTATTTACTTTCGTTCGTAAACAATACCAATCGTTTTTTCATTATTTTGAAGCCTGCGTCGATTTTACGTTTAAACGCGCACGGCAGTGGTCAAATACAAATACAATTTCACGCCAGAAAAATAAGGAAAACTAGAGGTAAATACAAATTTTTTTAGATGATCTTTTTTGTATCCAATTCTCTTGCGGATTATAGAATACGTTTCTAACTTGATCGCCTAAAATATCTTTGTTGCCTTTGACATTTAGTTAACTTGGACGAAATATCCTATAGATTATCTAAAATCGATTTAGAGAAAGTTTAAATTCTCACATATAGTGTCGCATATTAATTTATCGATAGTGTACTTGCTACTTTGTGGATATGCTGTTGGATCACATTTTGGAAGAAATCAAACTATCGTTTTGGAAGGTCATATCGATAATTTAGAAATTTCTAACGAATACACTATACAAAGCAAACTATATGAGATTGTCGACACAAGTTTGAGAATCCGTGTACCCTATCGAAATGCAGCAGAGTACGATATTTGGATGACGGAAGA
>NW_021851240.1:142156-142976 GCF_003651465.1 Formica exsecta
GGAAGAGCGACCGAGTCATCCCTGTAAGTTAATAAGAATCTTTGAGTATTGTCGTCGAAGATTTTCAAAGTTTACCTTGCGATTATTGTATTACGATAAAATTGTCGCAATTTCTCTAATTCACAAGACGATAACAATTATATTTAAAATATTACACCTCTTACTTATGCTTTTGCGAACTTGTCCAAAATTCTTGCAACATTCACACACAATACATTAAAACAATACAAAAAATTCATACAAACATGTTTCAAAGCATCAATTGCTTTGAAGAATTAAAAATAAGACATCTCACAAATTAAGTTCCAAACAGTGCAAACAAATAAAATTTTATTCCTTATAGTTAATTTCAACTATATTTTACCATAACAAGATTATTGACATCTAATTATTATAAATTATAATATCAAATTAAAAAATTGAAAAGCTGTATGTGAAAAAAATCAATTATGTTTAATCGTATTTTTAATAAGCATTAACATTTGACTCTGAATTGTAAAAGAAATATACTAACAAAATTCTATATATATATATATATATATATATGGCATAAAATATATATATATATATATATATATATATATATATATATATATATATATATATATATATATATATATATATATATATATATATATATATATATATATATATATATATATATATATATATATATATATATATATATATATATATATATATATATATATATATATATATATATATATATATATATATATATATATATATATATATATATATATATATATATATATATATATATATATATATATATATATATATATATATATATATATAT
>NW_021851240.1:143199-157568 GCF_003651465.1 Formica exsecta
TATATATATATCAGCAATTGTGTAATATTTCGATGATCATGATATTACAAATTAATTTATTATAATTGTTATTTTATAATAAACTATACAGGATATTCCATTTTAATCTATCATCCCTTTTATTTCCGCAGGATAAGATCGAATTAAAAATATGTTTAGACAAAAGTTGTAGGGTTCAAAGAGGGTAGACGATCTTATTAGATTTTGGATCTGGGGTCCGTGTTGGGCCTAAGCCAATTTTTTTAAATGGGGATCCCCATTTTTTATTGCATATTCATGTAGCTTATCTCGAGAGCTTTTCAAAACGCTATAATAAATTATTTTTTCATTTAAATTATTTTTCAAGTTATTTTATATCTTAATCTGATATATTTTCATATAAAATAACTCGAAAAATACTTAATAAAAAAACACTTTATTATAGTATTTTGGAAAGCTCTCGAGATAAGCTATATGAATATACAATAAAGAATTGGGATTCTCATTATAAAAAATTGACTTGGGTCCTACTGGGCCCAACATGGACCCCCGATCCAAAATCTAATAAGATTGTCTATTGGCCCCTTTTGAATCCTACAACTTTTGTCTGAATATATTTTTAATTCGACTTTACCCTGGAAATAAAAGGGGTGATAGATTAAAATGGGACACTCTGTATATGCAGCTATTCACACATAATATATATAGTCGTAAATTTAATTTTTTTAGCGATCCTAAAAATGCTACGATGGTGTGAATTGCGTGCTAGAAAAATACCAAGAAGGCTTTTTCTGAATCAGAAATCGATAATCGTCGTTGAAGGTGTATCAGAAGTGCATTTATCGATCAGTGTAGCGTGCATGGCACCCGAGCAACGAACATTTTGGTTGATCTTTCAAGCAAAGACTGGTGACTTCATTATACAAGTAAGTGCTCAATAAATATGACTAATTGTAAATTGCGTTTTGTGATAAAAATTTGAAAGTAAGTCGTCTGTAATGCCCGGTTTCTTCACACCTCCCAATAGCTATCTTCCAGATAAAGATATCTGTCGGATAACTAAAAATCCGTTTTCTTCACTGAAACCTCAGGTTACGTATCTAACGGATAGTTATTCTTCATAAGATATCGGCTATTTCGGGTTCAGAATAACTTTATCTGCCAGATACAGACTTTACAGAGGTGAAGAAAACCGATTCTGCGAGATATCTGCTGGATAAATTTATCGAGAACTTATCTAGAAGTGAAGAAACCGGGCATAAGTAACGCAAAATATATTACGTGCTATTATAAATTAAATATATGTATAATTGGTATCTCACAATCAAAATTAAAAATTCGATTAATATGATGCCTTTTATAAAGTTATCCACAAATCATTAATTATCACAGATAAATTCAATTTGGCAAACATCAATTAATGATCATATCGTTGTCGAATGGACGAGTCAAGGAGAATGTATTTGCTCAGATCATCAAAATCGCATAAAAAATATTTGTCCGTTTAATATTAACATACTTATACCATCGCGAAACGTTCAACTCTGGAAATGTGTTGCTGAAATGTTTCAAAAAACTCTTGAAACCAAAGAACGTCAATTCTGGTCTAAATACTCAGGTATGCCATACTAAATATATTTGCAGAATCACATAATACGTTAACATTTAAAGATCTTAAAACACATACATATTATTTGTGACGGATCTTCTGAATTTATATATATATTTATTTCCAGACCACATATGTTCCTAAAATATATCTAAAAAAAATGACTTAAAGACAAATCGTTGTCCTTTAGACATCTTTAAGATGTCTTTTGACCTTTTTGCTATCTAGATTATGTCAAGCAATTGTCGCATGTTATCATGATCTTAATTTCTAGTTTTTCTTTCTTTGATTTCAGGTACATATGTCGAACTACGTTTAATACGATGGTTGATGGGAAATGACATCGATTCCGCGGCTTTGGAATTTATCCATATCTTTAATACCGCAGTCACATATAAAGTCACAATTTCAGACAAATCGAGTCCTCTTGTTATGCCAGAATTTTTCACTATACAAGGTAAGATTTAAAATATTTTAGGGTTGTTTTTTACATTGTGTACAAGGTTATACATCTAAAAAGATATAATTATATTAGTTATGTGTTTTTAAGCATACGGAAATCAAGCGATATGGTAGTATCGCGATGTCAAGTGCATAAAAAATGAGAGCCACATAATCAAGGCGTTATCAGTAGCTTATTCAAAATTTGATGTCAAACGAATTTTTGATTAAAATATTTGTTTAATCTATACTTCTTGATTATATTAAGTATATCATTAAAGCTATTATTATCAAAAATTTAACGAGACACACTTTTCTTACATAATACGCCCCATATATAATTTTATATATTTATATATAATTAATATATATGTATACATATATATCTGATTACATACGGGCAAGTTTATCTCGGCAATACATCTCATTATCTAATCGCAAATTTCATTTTTTCTAAAAAATACAATACGGAAACAATAATTCTATTATTTTTTCTGTAATCTGTAAATGATAATGGCATGCGCATAGTGTTTGCTTTCGTAATTATAATTACATTCTATGTATAATTATAATAGACAAATTTTTCTTATATTGTTTTTATATTATCTTAAATAACTAAATTCCGCTAATAATTATATAATTCCCAAAATTAAAAAAAAAAGAACTTATAAACGAGATTGAATTATTCCACAAGTGTATCCAGAAAAAAATATATTTGTGTTTTATCTGCATCAGAAAATATTTAGAGAATTCTAAAGTGTAATATATACCATGTAATAAATAAAAAAAAATTTAAGAATGCCTTTCTAAAATATACATTTATATATATGTATAAATTTATAGATGTAAGACCGTCCTATCAGCAAGTTCCGATGAGCATACATGTCTTACCATCAACTCCTCCATTGTATAAAACTACTATTACTCTTACATCTCTGGATGGCAAAGAATTTCGAGTATATATCATCGATTGCTTACGATCATAAAGGCAAGTCATCGTTAATATATAATTGCATATGGATTTAATATAAAAACAAATAGGAAAACGAGCTAATGAAAGTCAAGGCGCAGAAAACAGAAGTTATTTTCAAAAAATTAATTATCCAGATATATAGAAAATTTGTAAGGTAACTGCTAAGGTCCTGTATTCTGCATCTTGGCTCTAATTAACTCATTAATCCGCTTTATGTTGTTTATTAGAGTATTTTCCGCGATTTGTATATGAATTAATGTAAGAATAATTTAATCAACTGTAATTTTGAATTCACTTTTCGCTTTGATGTAGGCAGTTTAGAATTGTGTCTATAAGGAAAGGATAAGAAAAATGTGGATTAATGAGCATACATATTAAACATTATAATCATATTAATGTAGATGATTTTTAATATATCTATTTTAAGTTGATGATAATCATACATATATATATTCAAAGTTTAATTAAAAAGTAATGTTGATAAAAACTCTGTTTATATAAAATAAGGAGTTCTAATGGCAAATAAGAACTAAAATGCAGAATAAGTTACAATCTTTATTAAATTCCATGATTAGTACGGTAGTGATTGTCTGATAAGTCACCTCCCATTAATGGTAACCACTGGGAGATGACTTACCAGACAATCACTACTAGACGAATGTATTAGTTAATGGCTAACTGCATTATTATACGCTACCACTTTTTTATTCTATAGTCAAATTATGATATAGGCATTTACTTTCATATTTTTTTGGTGAATACATTTGCTTTTCGCTGAAGAGAATCGATCAAAACATTCGAACCTTATATTAAAAATAATTTGTATATTATTATATATGTATATATATTGTGTATGTGTGTATATACATATATATATATATAAATTTTGCGCCTATTAATGGCGCTTGCCATTATAACTCCTTATTTTGTATTTTGTACATAAAGCTTTTTTTTGTTTCAAGTCGAATTATTAAAAAAAAGAAAAAAAAACAGAATTCACATATGGCATATAAAACTGTTTAATTAATCAAAGGATAAATTTATATGTGTGTGTGCATTATTTATGAATTATATATATATACATATGATATAAATATATATAAAATGCTTTGATTAATTAAATGCGATTTTATACCATTTAAAAATTAATTAAGAACAGATTTTTTCCATAAAAATAAAGCGATTTAATGAAGTTCTCTTCATTTAAAAAAGAATTTGAAAAACTTTTCGAAATAAACAGGGTTTTTGTTGACTATTACTTTTTAAATAAATTTATATATGTATGTATAATTATTATTTTGTTTCTCAATTAAATAGATATATATTAAAAATCATATATATTATATATAATTGTAATGTTTATATAATTATAACCATTGCTCATCAGTTCACATTTTTTATCCTTTCTTTATAAACACACTTTATTTTCATTTTAAAAAATCTGTTTTTAATCAATATGTTAAAATAATTGAATTTTCCAAGTATATAAACTTACATTTTATAACATAAGAGAGAGTTTTGTCGCCGAATATATTAAGAGCTTGGATGTGTGCAATTTAATCCATTGTCCAGTTTTCTATTTGTTATCATTCATCTCAATAAAAAAATCATGTCATAATCAGATAAATGACAAACTTCTGATATGCACAGTGATATTTCTTGATTAAATTAAAATATTTCTTTGAATTAAAAAAAGGAGATGACAAAAATAAACATTAAATATATGTATATATATGGCGACGCAATATCCCATACGTAAAATGATCACAAATTACATAATTGTGAAACAAGCAATAAATAATGTTTTAATATAAAAGTTAAAGAATTTATAAAAAAAAATGTTCTAGCTGTGAATTTTTTATTTTTATAAGGATATTAGCATTGTTGCAAACTCAAATTAAATCTGCGTTGAAATAAATCTATTCCTCATTTCTCGATCATATTTTTGACTAAAAGATATTGTTTATCAAGGCAAATATTACCTTTCATCATATCATTATATTTGCTAGGAACATGCGGATACTAGTAAAGTTCAAGATGAGTCAAGTTCGATTATTCTCATCAAGCTCAGATACTCGCTAAGTTCGACTTTATATATTTTCAATTAACCGGATCTTATTTATAACCTGAACATAATCACAGAAAAATCAATAAAATTAATTGTTGCTTTCGGAAAATTGGATAAGATTCGGTTAAGCTGAGGTAACAAATATTCCATGCACTTACAATATAAAAGATCCGAACCAAATCTTTCGATCGGCTCGAAAATTTTAGGTACTTGCATAGTCCTAATACATGCTATTTCTTGGTAAAGGAAGAGCAGCAAAATGCACATTTCACATTGTCTTATGTGTGCATCTATATAAATAAAAATGCCTCTTTTCCTACGATATATTCCAATAATAACATTTATATACTATCATTTAAGTTATATTTATAACTATTAGACAGTACATATGTCAAACCTTTCTTTTGCGCAATTTAGCTTTTGCTTCTTCCAAAAGAAAATCGAAAGTATCTTCTTCAACTGCCTGAGACGATTTGCTAATGGGTGAGCTACTCGCTGTATCATCTATAAAAAAAGATATATTCACTATAATTTCTAAGTTGAACATGATAAAACATATTTGTGTAAATGTATATGTATGTATGTATGCATGTATGCATGCGTGTATGTGTGTGTATGTGTGTATGTGTGTATGTGTGTGTGTGCGTGCGTGCGTGCGTGTGTATATATATATGCATTTTTTTCTTACCAAGATCTGAATATTTGTATTTGCAAAATGCTCTTCGGCCACCAAAGCTTAAATCATATGTAGGTAGAGATGGATCATCATTACCGTGCTCCATAGCCGTATATGCATCGTTTTTGGATGCAAAAGTGACAAAACCGTAATTATCGCTGAAATAAATATATATGTAATATATAATCTATAATAATATATAATACACTCAAGATATTATTTTAGAAAGATATAAAGCGATTAATAAATACATACCCATGCTCACGGAAATGTACACTGATATCAACAACAGGCCCATAAATCTCAAATCTCCTGCGCAAATCAGCTTTGGTAACATTTTCATCTAGACGTCCTACATATATTACTCTTCGTTCTTCCACTTGCCTCTGCTTTTCTCTGTTGTACCAATTGTAGGATTTACAGTAAGAACGTACAGGCGATCTAATAACAAATTATAAGAGTTTGTAGTTAAAGACAAAAAATATCTTTGATCATTTCCTTGTCTATTCAAGTTTGCATTGCTATAATAATATTTTGTTTTGAGCTTTACATGATTATCCATTAGTAGTGTCCATATTAATTATATTCACTGAATCATACATAATCGAAACAATTACTAGCTAGATAAAATCTTCAAGAATGCATATATGCTGACATTCCACATTTTCAGTAACCTAGCTCTGAGGAAGATACTAAGGGAGAAATTAAAAAACTTATTTTTTAAAAACAAATTTGCATTTTTAATTTTTTAAATCAAAATAGTTTTGAAATAGTTTAAAAATAAACTTTTTAATTAGTAACGTTCCTAATCGAATATGACTTATATGATGAACTGTGATGTAAAAAATATGCTAACTAAACTAATATTCTAAATCTATTATTATAAATCTTACAATTCTAAATCTTTGTTTCTAAATCTATTTATCTCGAAAAACATTTTACCTCCAATCTTTGTAGTTATGACGGCTACCGAAGGAATGTCTTTTATATCTATCATAACTTCTTTCGCGATCACTGCTGCCTTTCCTCCGATAATTAGACCATCTACTTCTTCCATAATTCGAGTAGGAGGAAGACCTATCAACAAGAGTGAGAGAGAACTTTGAGAATTTTAAATGTCATTACTCAAATCTATCTGACCTATTCGCGAGCTAAATTTATTTGCATTTAGTTTTGTATATTAGTTTGGTATATCATATAACTTTGTTTGACACATGTGACACGTGTGATAACTCCAGAAAACATTTAATTACACAAATTTCCCCTACTTTAACTTTAATAAGAGATTTTTTGCGCAATTTGATAATCGGAGTTTTTCTTTAATCGATTGTAAAAACAAAAATAATATAAAAGTATAAGTAAAAAAAGAATTCTTCGCAAATTAAACTTTAAAAAGACAAGTAACTGACAAATTAAATTTTTCAACTAATTATTTCAAACGAAAGTTTTGTTTTAACAAAACTAAAGTTTCTCATTATTTTCACTTTCAAGACAATATTAACGAATTAAATTCGTTAGAGTATCTGTCATCACAATTAAAAACGCAAGTGGGAAGTTGTGTAGAATGATCGGAAATATATAGTGCAGTTTTTAGAAATAATCATTCTATAGTCAACTAGATAAATTATCCTGCAACATATTATGTACTTCTTTTCACTTTACCTTGAACAGCTAGAATATCGCGAGAAAGATCTGGATCTGGATCGTGATGATCTGGAACGCGAACGAGAGTATCTTGATCTAGTGGATGTCGTATATGAGCGTGACTGAGACGACCAACTGCTGGTCGAGCTAACAGAACTGCGTCGACGGGATCGGATTCTTCGTCGGCGGCTGCATCTGCGAGATCTACTCCTGCTTCTGCTTCTGCTGTCATTTTTCATACTTTTGCTTCTACTACGACTCCTATTTCTACTTCTGCTCTTGCTTCGGCTCCTATTTCTATTTCTACTCGTACTTCTGCTTCTACTCCTGCTTCTATTCCGGCTTTCGCTTCTACTCCTGTTTCTATTTCTGTTGCTGCTTCTATTCCTGCTTCTACTTCTGCTTCTACTCGTACTTCTGCTTCTGCTTCTCCTCCTACTTCTGCTTCTACTCCTGCTTTTGCTTATCTTTTTGCTTTTACTTTTCGATCTAGATCGACTTGAGTTTCTATAGAGTCTATCCTTTTTGTAGCATCTTTGTTTTATGTCCTTTATATTTTGCTCCCTATAATGTGATATTACACAGATTATAATAAACAGAATAAGAAACTTTGTAAATTGTTACAATGATATTTTAGAAGACGACAGAAGAGAAAAAGAAATATACACATATTAAAATTAATCAGGGTAATTATTCAGAATCACGGCTCCACCTGCAAATGGGCTGCAAATTTTTTTACGGACTTTTGATGTTTAGAAAGAAATATAAATAACCATTTTTAGTTATACATAATTACCTAATTTTCGGTAATTTTGGGGGTTGGGGGTGATGGGGAACGGGCTCCCCCGACTAATTATCACTGTTGGAGTCACAACAAAAAGTTTTACCGAGAGATCCGATCATATTTGTCAAAATTCAGAAAAGACCTTATTCGAAATAATTATCCTTTTTTGGTCTATAACTTTTTTTTGGGCCTCCCCAACTAAAAATGGTTATTTATATTTCTTTCTAAACATAAAAAGTCCGTAAAAAAATTTGCAGCCCAGTTGCAGGTGGAGCCGTGATTCTGAATAATTACCNNNAACAAAAAGTTTTACCGAGAGATCCGATCATATTTGTCAAAATTCAGAAAAGACCTTATTCGAAATAATTATCCTTTTTTGGTCTATAACTTTTTTTTGGGGCCTCCCCCAACTAAAAATGGTTATTTATATTTCTTTCTAAACATAAAAAGCCCGTAAAAAAATTTGCAACCCATTTGCAGGTGGAGCCGTGATTCTGAATAATTACCTTAATCAATTTTCAAGAAGTCTTTTTCAAATGCAATTATTGTTGCATATATTATCATCTAATGCAAAATCTTTTTCATAGTGTAATTAAGACTATTAATCTTTAATTAGATTTTTAATCTAAGCTTTAATTTAATACTTCATAGCTAAGATACTTTAAACATTCCTCATTATAAATTCTAATAAATTTCTCTAATAATAATAATAATAATAAAATGATAAACGTATTAATAACACAGTTAAACACAAAGTAACTTTTTTTATACATAAGCACAAGACTAGTCACTTCCTGTAGCTGATTATGATTCTAGTTTCCAAATTGCTCCATCATGATACAAATTTAAAAAAATGTGTAGTTAAAGTTGCAAGAAAGTGTGCTATATTAATTAATTTTGTCGTACTTCTTATATTTGCAACTTTAATTATAAATTTCTCAAAATTGTATCGTGATGAAACAATTTGAAAGCTGGAATTATACTCACCATCAAAAAAGTTACGAGAGGTGACTAATCTTATTTTTATTCTCATTTTTTTATTAAGCTATGTAATAGCTAATTTATAATTTTGATGCATTACCTTTTATCATTTCTCTCTATGGTATCCATCAACGATTTTTTAGAAAATTCAAATACCGTTTCATATGTCTGTATTCCTATATCGCACATAAGTGGTTTTGATTTGTTTTTCTCTTCATCTATATCTGACTTGGGTTTCAGCATTGAAACAATTTCCCTCTCGGACCAAATTGGGTTCTCAGAATCATTTTTTATTGGTTCTGTCGTAGTGGAAGCATGATGAACATACAACAATATCATTGGCTGTACTGGAGAATTTGTTCTACTATTGTCACTACGATTTTGATCCCTTCTATTTCGATACTCTGCCAAATTCAATTTTTTACGAAATGGCGGTTTTTTCGCTTGTTCGTCTGAAGCTGAATTTTGAGTATCTTGTACAATTATGTTCTGCACCTCATTATTTAAATTGTTCGTAGTAGTCACTATATCTTCATCAGAGTTACTCTTTAAGAACAGTGTTTGTGATGCGTTTGGTGGTTTTTTCAATACAGAAACCATCTGCATTGTAGAACTTATTTGCGAAGTATTCTTAGACAAATCATTTCTCAATCGTAAAATGTTTTGAGCCAAAGCTGAGCGAATTAAATATACAGGAGAATCTTTATCAGAAGATTTGCTTGGAACTTTCACACTCTTAGGTAATTTAATAGTCAATGAATCGTTTAAGGCATGAGTTTTTAAACAAATCTTCTTTTGACAATCCTTGTAATCACTTTTAAGTCTATTTTCATTAATTTTATCCGTTTCTTTATCCATTAAAGTAAAACCAGCTAGTTTTTTTGTATCACATATATCAGCCAATTCCAGATTGTTGTCTTTCTTTAAATTGCTATCATTACGACATTCTGCAATTTTGCCACTACATTTTATTATTTTTTTATTCTGGTTTGATCTTAATACAGATGTATGTTTCGTAAATTCTGCATCAAAAGATGGACAAGTTTATTGTATGTGTATTTCATTACAACAGTTTCTTCATTATTACTATCGCCTATTGTACTTACTATTGCTATCACAGCTCTTAGTAGCAGAACCAACATTATAACAATAATCATGATCCAATTGTACTAAAGTACCATCTGTCGTTCTATTCTTAGCTTTGTTTGTTACCTAAAAGAGTGTTATGATAAATGGATTATCCATTAAAAATTTGCAACAAACAATTACTATCCAAACTATATGTATTTTACATACAAATGCATATGGTACCATAGTAATGATATTTTTTTTAGAACTTACTTGTTTTACAACTTTATTATTGGAAAATGTGGCTCCAACATCTTGCATTCGTGTATTATTATTACTACGATTTTTATTCTGCATATTTGGCATAGCAGGTATTATCGAAATAGCTTTTTTACGTCCTGAGGCCTAAAATTGAACAAAACAATAAGAATGAATTTGTATCAACTTGTTTGCATATCATCATAATAGACTATTTACTGAAGTAATAACCTTTATCCTATCGATTACTTCTTTTGACACTGAATCTGGCGTATTCTTATGTTTATTATAAACTTGTGAAGAAGGCTTTTCTACAGCTTTTAACAGTTGACTTCGATATTTCTGAGTCATCTGTTGCACCGTGTTCGACCTCGTGCCAGATAGGAAATTATTTTTGGTGGCCAACTTATTACATGGATTTGGATTTTCAGAAGCTTCAAATTGTTCTAACAAACTCTTTATATCAACAGCTTCCAATACTAGTAGAAAATAATTCTTAGCAGACTATTCATTTTCAGCACAAAGTTTTATGTATCTGTATCAATCAATTACCTGGTATTTCATCTGATATAGTTTCAACATCTATACAATCCTCTTGCTCCTCTTGTTTATCTTTTGTAATTACACTTTTTTCCTTTTTTCTTTTTCCTTTTAAGTTTCGATTTTTCTTTGTAGCATTTGCACCTTTTTTTTTAAACTCATTTGCTTCTTGAAATAATTCAGGTAAAATGCTTAAATCATTAACTTTATCTTCCTTTGTTTCTTTTGTAGTTTCAGTCTTTATATTAATTTCCATTGTATCATCTATCATTTTATGGGTATTTTCTTCCTCAAAATTGGCTACAAAAAAAGAAATACATCTTGCATCAAAATGAACAAGACGATAAGAAGAGAAATACGTAACAATTACTGATAACAAACCTGTTCTTTGTTCGTCTTCTTTTAAATTTACTTCAGGCCCTAGATTTATCTCTTCTTGCAAGAAATTTGCAGTCTCTTCTTCATGCATGTTATTCCATAATGTATGTTTTGTATCAAATAAATTCATGTTTATAATATCATTAAAATCTTCTAACTCCATCGTCTAAAAATTAGAAGAAAGTATTCTTATTACATAATTAAAACAATATAATTTCAAAATACAGATTAATTAAAAGAAAAAAATTATAACCTGTGCATAATTCTGCCACTCCGTGAAAAGCTTTGAAAAATTCTCACCCTCCTGTGAAGCTGCAACTTTTGTGGCAAATGATGCATCTGTATCTGCACTATATTTAAACAAATAATTAAATATATTTATATTATATATCCACAGTATAAAATATGTACACATTAATTGAGTGATTTATTTTAAATAAAATAGCCAATTATCTCAAACAGAGAGACATTTTTCTTAAAAATGTTTTAAATAAAAATTACTTTGTTTCGAAGATAATATATGTAGTTTTAATAACTTTTATGATATCTTATTTTCTGCTAAAATTACAAGGTTACCTTGAGTCTTTTAAATAGAATTATATGACATTTTAACATATCAATTCTTCTCCTCATTTTGCACATAAAAGTATTAAAATCCAATTATTAATAAATCACTAGTTTATAAGATATTTCATAATTTATTTTGATAACCAATTCTATTGATTGTTCCGTGAAAAAATCTGCGAATATTTTAGAGTTATCAACAAAGTAAGTACACTTTTTATAAAATATTATATATTTTACATGTTACAAAATATATCAGAACAAATTATAAAATATCTTTTAAATTATTACTTAATAGTTAATATTATTACATTAATACTTTTATGTGCAAAATGACTATAAAATTATATATAATGAAAATCATATAGTTCTATTTAAAAAAGTTGTTTGATTTTGAGGAAAATATGTCTTATTTTACGTAAAGCATTTTTTTTTAATGTGTCGTTTTTTAAACAATTAATTGCAAAATGAATCGCCGCAATTGTATAACATTTTTAAGTAAGAATAATGCACTTACTTCCGTTCATTGTCGTTCCAGATGGAGTTGAAAGTAATGGGCTGAGATGTGTCCACATCATAATCATTTTCAATAATATTCAATAATGAATCTTGAGGCATTTCCATTGAATCCTGTAAATTAATTTTTTTATGGTGTAAAAAAGAGAATTTACTTTGTTCGTAATATTTTCAATATATTTTCAAAACATACATCAGCCTTATTACTTATTACTCAATTTGTCTCTCAATTTAACTATTTTCATATTTTGAATGTAAAAACTCTAAGATTTTTTAGTTTTATTTTATTATTATTATACTTGTTTAATAAATAAATCTGTGTTGGAAATGGTTTTAATTGAAAACTTTGATTATATAATATTTATTATATTTTTCTTAACTATAATCATTGGTTGCGCATTCAGTAAAGGAAATAAACTTACAATTATTAACTCTTATCCGTATTTATATGCATATATAAATAACTATGCATAAAGCATATGAATAAAGAAATAGTGTATGTTTATATGTCTGATGCTAGAAATGTAATAATTAACATTTTATATAGATAGACAAACATAGATAAATATTTATGAAATTTTCTGATGAATACATGCAACATATCTTTTTAATTGTATTTTTGAACACACGTTTAGAAAAACATAATTTTTGCAACATAACATAATGTTATATATCAAGTTATCCCATAAATCTTTTTTTTATGTTGTATGTAATTGAAACATTCATCACTTAATGTAAAAATCTTAATTAAGTTTTTTTTTCAAATAAACGATTAAACAATTTATCAAATAAAATATTTTGTAAATAATAATAAAAATTATATAATTAATTTAAAACAGAGAAATTTGTATATATTTCTTTATAAATATATATACATATTATGTTATATTATATTATTATGTTATATATTATTTCTTTATATATTTATATATTTATTTTTACAATTTTTTTATTAATTACTTCTTTATATATTTATTTTTACAATAGCTTTAGTCTCAATTGCATCAGGAAAGTATCTTTATTATGGCTCCACGTGTATTATAAACAGAGATAGGTTGATATATTCTACGACAAAAAATATTTGTCGAACGCATCAGTTCGCTAGCAGATAGAGAATTCTTAGAATCTCGATAGAGCCTCTAGAAATTCTCTGTCCGATAGCCAATCGCTACATCTGATAAATTCGTCGTGCAACAAATGTAATATCAGCCTTAGGGTAATATTACATTTGTCGTACGATAAAATTTTTAAGCGCATTGATTAATTAATTTCTAGAGACTCAAGAAATTTTCTATTTTGCAGCCAATCAGTATGCTTAAAAAATTTGTCGTACGACAAATATAATATTATCCTTACCATGCAAAGTTCGACAGGGTAAATTTTTCTTTTAAGAAATGTCGACATCCTTGAACTGCACAATACGCTCGGCCCTTCCTCTTTTCTTACCTGCTATGAGCCTGTATTTTCTACCGTTTTTAGAAAGTTTCTAGAAAGTTTTTATAACTAACATATGAATAAACCTTTGAATGCATCTACGTGCCTTCTCGAGGGCGCGTTATATATTGTCTCCATGTATGACGCATCGTTTGGTGATTTATATATTGACACATGTTATGCTTTGAAAAATTCTTTATGAGAAAATATATCTTGCAGATTCTACAATTATATTAAAAATCAAATGTATAAATATTTAAGTAAAATACACAATTATACTGCATTTTAATGGATACAAAAATTTTACTATATTAAAACATAACAATATAAAAGAATTAAATTCTATAGAGTGTATAATTTATTTTTATTATCAATTGGCAAAATTTTTTGATATTCTCATTTTTATAGGAAAAGATTTAATCAATAAGTATATTTTAAAGTGTAATATTTTTTGTA
>NW_021851240.1:158847-189379 GCF_003651465.1 Formica exsecta
TTATATTATATTATTATGTTATATATTATTTCTTTATATATTTATATATTTATTTTTACAATTTTTTTATTAATTACTTCTTTATATATTTATTTTTACAATAGCTTTAGTCTCAATTGCATCAGGAAAGTATCTTTATTATGGCTCCACGTGTATTATAAACAGAGATAGGTTGATATATTCTACGACAAAAAATATTTGTCGAACGCATCAGTTCGCTAGCAGATAGAGAATTCTTAGAATCTCGATAGAGCCTCTAGAAATTCTCTGTCCGATAGCCAATCGCTACATCTGATAAATTCGTCGTGCAACAAATGTAATATCAGCCTTAGGGTAATATTACATTTGTCGTACGATAAAATTTTTAAGCGCATTGATTAATTAATTTCTAGAGACTCAAGAAATTTTCTATTTTGCAGCCAATCAGTATGCTTAAAAAATTTGTCGTACGACAAATATAATATTATCCTTACCATGCAAAGTTCGACAGGGTAAATTTTTCTTTTAAGAAATGTCGACATCCTTGAACTGCACAATACGCTCGGCCCTTCCTCTTTTCTTACCTGCTATGAGCCTGTATTTTCTACCGTTTTTAGAAAGTTTCTAGAAAGTTTTTATAACTAACATATGAATAAACCTTTGAATGCATCTACGTGCCTTCTCGAGGGCGCGTTATATATTGTCTCCATGTATGACGCATCGTTTGGTGATTTATATATTGACACATGTTATGCTTTGAAAAATTCTTTATGAGAAAATATATCTTGCAGATTCTACAATTATATTAAAAATCAAATGTATAAATATTTAAGTAAAATACACAATTATACTGCATTTTAATGGATACAAAAATTTTACTATATTAAAACATAACAATATAAAAGAATTAAATTCTATAGAGTGTATAATTTATTTTTATTATCAATTGGCAAAATTTTTTGATATTCTCATTTTTATAGGAAAAGATTTAATCAATAAGTATATTTTAAAGTGTAATATTTTTTGTAGAACAATTTTTTAAACGGATGCATGGAATTTGGAACTTTATTTTTATTTTTATTGCAAAAGATAATTTTTTATTGGAATTACCAAACAGATTTGATTATCAAATCTGTTTATTCATTTTACTGTTATTCTTAAATTTATTGTTTCTCTCTTGTTCTATTTCCACATCATTTTTCATCGTAGTTTTTTTCTTTTCCGCCCGTACTTTTCTTATCTTTTTCTCAGAACCTTAGAAAATTAAAACGTATTAAAAAATAAATAAATGAAAAGAAGTTTTTAGGAAAAGAAGCAAAATTACAGCAAAAAAGAAAGAAGGTTTACAGTGCGATTGTTTAGATAGGGAATAGGTTGGAAAAGAGCAGCAAGGAATATATATATATATATATATATATATTCCTTGCTGCTCTTTTCCAACCTATTCCCTATCTAAACAATCGCACTGTAAACCTTCTTTCTTTTTTGCTGTAATTTTGCTTCTTTTCCTAAAAACTTCTTTTCATTTATTTATTTTTTAATACGTTTTAATTTTCTAAGGTTCTTATATTTTTATTACCTAGTATTTTTATAGGCACAGAATATTCTATCCACGTGCATTCTTCTTCCCATGTTTATATATAATCGCAAGTATAAGTCTTATTTTATTAATTTTCTACCTTAGATAAGAGATACTTTTACAATATAACAAAAAAATATTTTTTTATTAAAATTATGTAAATATTAAAAACATATACATATGTTTACATGATCCAACTTTTATCCGACATATTAAATAAATAAATAAATAAATAAAATCCCAATCTTCTTTCAGAGAGATAATCTTATTTAAAATATATAAACAATTATCTCGAAAAGTAGCCTAATACTTTTTGTAAAACATATACTTTTATAGCGCCTTTTACAAAGTCGTTATGCTTTAGTTATATTTGAAAAAGGCCAGTCATATCTTTTGATAATAGAATTAAAAAGACTATCACAAATTTTAAAATTAATTTTCTTCTCATCATTGTTTTAAAAATAAAATATTTCGACAGTTGTATACAATATCTTCAACTATTATTTGAGAGGTGATCATAAAAAAATAGTTCCATCTTTATTCGTCTTAAACGTATATATATATGTAAAATTTTCCATCTTTTCACTGCTTCTCCACCTTCCTCAACCTTCCTCAACCTTCTGTTGTATCTTCATTTCTATATCTATGTTGCTTTTACATCCCTTATCTTATCGACATTTACATATTTGGCTCATTACCTCTCTAGTATATATATCTCGTGGTCGTTTGTCGTCGAGGATAAACCGGAAAAGAAATCCTCCTCGTATAATTTCAAGAATTCTGCTTCCATGGCACAATGTTGAAATTGGAACTCGTCACTTTGCGATATATCTGTGATACAAATGACACACCAAGAGAAACGCTCGTTAATGATATATAGTTTGCAAACGGTCGAACGGATTCGGATAAGTTTCGAGCGGCTCGGATCACGCGTGCTCGTTTTAGGTTATGTACAACGTGGGAAGGAAGCGTGACGCGAGAGAATACACGTGTGCGACTTGAACTTAACCGACACTCGACGTCGGACGCACTTTGCCACCAGACACGCGCGTAGGGATGGTCAAAGTACGCATCAATATTGCATATTTTGCAATATAAACGCGACCACGTTGGCGCTAAACTCGTCGCGCCAACGGGCTAGACCGAACCAGCTGTGGCAACAAGAGCGGTAATGATAGTCGATCGTCCGCGATACCGTTATCCCCCGCGGTCGTATCAATTCCAAAATAACACACACTCCACTCGTCACTTAAATGTCATATCTAAAACTCGCTACATCGCGAACAGTCCGGACTTTTACACGATATGAATGAACGCCTGGCTCGAAGACTCCTCGTCGTCGGCGTGCAAGGAGAACGTTTCGTTGTATGTGTGTGCGAAGCGTGTGTGTATGTGTGTCCTGCGTGGACGCGCGCTTGCGTCGTCTACATATGTATGTGTGCGGACAGCAAGTGAAAGGGGGAGGAAGAAAAGCCGGCGTTTATCCATATCGCGTTCTCAGAAACGCCACGCCTCCAGAAATCGGCGACAAAAATTGGAACAGCGATCCGACGTCGCGGGATGGCACAAATGGATGTCACCGCCGAAATTGATATCGTCATTTACCGCCGTTCCGATTTTTGGGACACCGTTTATCGTCGTTCGGTATCACGCGGTCGAGAAACGAGCCTGCTCGAACAGAGCCGGTAGACCTCGGCTTCCCACGTAATTTCGCGGTATAAAAAACGTCGGTTCATGTAACGCGATGCAACAGCGCTAAAATATTTCGCGCATAATCGCGAAAAAACGCTACCTTCTTTCTCAGATGTCTTGGCAACACACACGTGAATTTTGACCGGCGAGTATACGAGAATCGTACACGTGATTACCACGTTCGCGGAGACACGTCCAGTTTACACCCACGCGTACTAACGCACAATGCACAGTCCGCACATATCTAACGGTTATATATATACACTTGCATGCTCCTACTACGCTACTGCGCTTGCGCAATAGTCCACGCTTATTGTTCTCGTATCTCGCATAATGGCATTTTTTTACGCATGCGTAACGGAAAGTCTAAATACCTGCTTGGTTTAGATCGTTTGTAGACTCTGCAGCATTATATATTTTCTCGAAGTGACATCATTAGGCTCGTCATCAAAGAAAGAAATAAAATAAGTTAAGAAATTAATAAGGCTCTCAAGTGAAAATCACAACTTTAAAAATTCGCGGGCAATTAATAAGAGCCAGTCGCGGATGATAGTGCGTCAGTTTCATAGAAAATAATTCTTCTATGAAACTGATTACTGTGCACAGGGCATGAAATTATCTTGGTCCTATACCATATCGAGAATAAAAAGAAAATAATTTTTCTATGAAACTAACGCATTACCATTCGCGTCTGGCTCTTAATTGCCCGCGAATTTTTAAAGTTGTGAAAGAAATAAAATTGTCACAAAAATGGTATAACTCTTTTTATAAAATAAAAAATATAGCTTTTGGATGACAATACTAAATTTTAATAATTTTTTGTATCTGCCAATATGAATATATATCAATACTTGCAAGAATAAAAGAAAAATATCTCCAAAAAATCTTATCACAATTTAAATAAAAAAATACAAATTTAGATAAGTACTTTAAATAGTTTCATTAGAAGATTTAAAAGAAAATACGCAGATTTATTTTAAATAATATAAATAGAATAATATATTAATATCACATATTATAAAAAAATACTATTAATATCGCTCTACTATTAATAACCATTTATATATATAGATACATCTAAATTTATCGAGGCATTCACGTTACCGATTGTAAGCGTTACATATGTAAAGCAGTATTAGCAACGCATGCGTAGGAAAATCCTATGCTCTGGTAACATTGTACCTTTACTGCACTTTTACTGTACTATAATAAGAACTTTCCTACAAAAACTCACATAAACATAATATCATACAATTGCATATCAAATAGAAAATTTTTGGGCCTTTAAAAATTCGTGTACCATATACCTTATTGTGTGGCATTGTGTCTATCTATGTTTTCTTGTTAAATAGCTTCCAATAATTTTCCGATAATTGCAGCAATAGCCACGGTGTGCCGCCAGTAATCATAAATCTAGATTATTTAACAGCTATCTCACAAGTTAGATGTCTCTTATTGCAAAATATTCTCAACGTTATTTTGCAAATGCTGTCTTGTTGGTGTTTATGAGAAATAAGAGAAAAAAAGAGAGAAAAAAGATAGATAGATAGATAGATAGAGAGATAGAGAGAGAGAAACAGAAGGAAAGAAGGAGAGGGGGATAGAGAGAGAGAGAAAGTATACAATTATATAATAAATTACAAAATATTATACATATAAAATTATGTAGTTTTCATAAATGTTGGTGAAATGGTCATACGCCATAAAAATTATAAGCAAAATTATAGTAAATTTCCTATATTCATATCTTCATTTTGATTGAATATATAGAAATAACAAATTTTCATTTATTCTGTTATAAAACTTTTATTGGAAACAACACTTTACGAATTTAATAATATAATTATTAAACATCTGATATTATGTAATATATTAATTATGAAGCATTTGATGTTATAATTAATTAGTTCTAATTATATTTACTATATATTGGAATTATTTTATGACATAGCATGTATATATAGGATGTCCCACGAAAAGTTGCTGAAATTAATCAGCTGTCATTTTTAAACTCATATAGACAGCAGGGAAAGTAAAATATCTTTTTATAATAAAATTTTAAATGTCGTTTTATTTGCATATGAAATAAAGACAATCGGAAATATTTTTATCATTTAATAAACGTTTATAAAAGGATGTTGACAATTTTAATGATATAGTATTTTCGAACCCAAATCTCTTTCGAAAACTGTAAAGAATCTTAAAGATATTTTCGATATCTTACACACGGTGAGAATTGAAACAGGTATCAAATCTCATGCGTGATGAATGGTATATAAAAAAAAAAAGTTACATAAAATATTTTACAGTTTTCGAAGCAGACTTGGTTCGAAAATATACTATATCTTTAAGATCGTCTCGACATTCTTTATAAACGTTTATTAAATGATAAAAATATCTGACATCCTGTATTTACTTTTAAATACCGATAAGATGCCAATAAATTGGATTAGGCTAATGGCTAATACGATATGAAAAATATCATGTCATAAATCATTCTATTGTCTTAATTAAAAGATAATATTAGTTTACAGTATTTTTGAATAAACATGAAATCATAGACTTATTTCTAATTATATGTATGTTTTTATCTATATATTTTAAATTATCAATTTACCTATATAAATGTACTTTAGACATGCTTTCTAAATTGAAAGTCATTCAACCGTTTAATTATTCCAGGATTGCCACATTATCAGTATCAAATAAATCATATCTGGGCATACATCTTTCGAAGAATCTAAACGACTTTGATGAAGAACCAAATATAGTTAATAATACAATTATTACTGTTATTTCGAATGACTTACAATAAACTGTACTGTGTTACTTAAATATACCGTGTATTGTATCTTACTAATTTCTACTTATTTAAAAACATAATTTTAAAAAAGTAATTTGTTATTGATTTTTTCTCTCTGAAAAATAACTCGCTATCGATTCTATAAAAGATTAACTTGTTAATATATGTTTCAAAAATTACAAATTGTTACAATTTTCGTTATTCTTTTAATGCTAATACAAGATCAAATTATATTCATAATATATAAAATTTATATTTTTTAATGTTTCTGTTATTAAAATATTAACAATATATAACTTCAATATATATAACCCTATTCATACAAAATACAATAATCTTGATAATAGCAATGTTCTTGAATTTTAATATTACAGATCGCAAAAAGATGACAAAACTTTTAAATAATTACAAATAAAAGAAAGATTTTAATTTTTTATCAATAAATTTAAATATAGTTAAAATATAGCTAAATCGCTTTTTTATCTTTAATCTAATATATAACGTCATACGTTAATTTATAAATTTGCTTTTAACGTATAAATATTTATAAGAACTGCTTAATCTTGTTAAAAATAAAAATTGTTGAATTTTTGTCAAAACTTTTTATTTATTTTTGAAAATGTTTGAGATGGTTTTTAATTAAAATATGTACATGTACATATTGAAATCATGTATCATTTGAAGTTTATTCTTTAAATTAAATTATATATACATATAACAATGCGCTTAGCAAGGTTAGTTTAATATACGTTAATTCATATTCGCAAGAAATTGCGGATCATTGTTCGAATCGTGAGCGTTGTATCGCGAAACTATTGGCGAAACACGATGCTGCTAAATTTTAGTATAAATGGAAGATGTAGGTAACCGGTAAATACGGGATTCAACTACGCAGGGGATAGAAGGATGAGATAAATCACACGCTGTTGTTCGTGCTGCGAATGCCGTATTCACATTTCACGATACACGTTGTTTTAATCCACTAGCATTACGAGGATGGAAGAATGCAATCTTAAGCTACGTACGCGTAATGCGTATGCACGTTTACATGCAACTGAACCGAATAGTGAATCGAGCGAATGTGTTACAACAAAGATAAATAACAACACAAACCACTATTCAGTATGATGTACACATATCCGTATTCCTCTATTTGCCATTGAACTTTCTGCTAGAAAACACTTGTGTATGTCTTTGTACAACTATCGTATTACAAATTTGTATATGCATTTTTAAAAATGCAAAAAACAAACACCATTATGGGAAGTCGAATTATATAGAATTATTTCTGCAATTTGCGGCTTTAATCTTAGTTAGGAAAATCGTGATTTTATTTCGAATTTTTTCAACACACACGCGCACGCATACACATTTATTAAAAAAAAGGATCAATTTTAATTTCGTTAGACAATTTATTATTAAAATTAAGATTGCAGTTTTTAGTATGCAAATGTGTATATTTGAGTGAAGCAAACATCACAAATTTTAAATTTTGTATATAATTATATATGAGTAATTTTTTCTCCCTTCTTCAAGTTTCACTTTTTCTAAACATTAAGATGCAAAAAAATTACCTGAAAAATCTCGACATACTTTTAGGGTACTTGGATATTGACAACACTAATATGTATATATGTATAGATCGATTATAGGCGCAAATTTTCTTTTAAAGATTTATTACGTAAGGCAAATAATAAAATTGATTAAAAAATGTCATTGCGAGATTGTTATAGCACGAAATTTCCAAGATTGAGTATTATTGATGTAAACATCATTTATACCGAGTGTCTATCCAAAGCTTGTAAAAAAATTCTCTGAGAATTTCCTGATTTTTCAGGCAATTTGTTCAAAATTGCAGGTAAATTTAGAGAATTTTTAAATAAAACTTCTTAAAACAATTTTTTTTTGGTGTGCGTTTTTTAATGTTTTTTACTCATACAAAGGAAAAATAAACCACTTAAATTTTAAACAATAAATTTAAAAATGTACTGAAAAGGACTGAATGACTTTTGTAAGATAAGCATTTTTCATTTGCATGATATTTTCATTTTTTATCATTAATTGTAAGACTTACAATAAAAAATATGTACTCAGTATTTTTTGCTATGATAATGAACGTATAAACAAAGAGAGAAAAATATATATTTATAATATATTTGAAACATATAATTCACAATCATTGGCCAATCAGATTGCCGATGCTTGCAATATAAGAACAAAATGATCAAAAAGAGAATTTTTTCAAAACTTCCCTGAGTTTAAATAAAATTCCATGAGAATTTCCTGATTTTTCAAGGTAAAAGCAAAATCCCTGAGAATTCCATGTTTTCTAGGTTTTTCCAGGAAGTGGACACCCTATCTATAACAACGACATTCAAAAATTACTTTTCGGAGCAAAAAGTCGTGAACGCTTTTATTGCTGTATTCTTCACGAACTTTTGCGTTATAGTATTTTGCGATGCGATTCTCCGGACGTCCTGTATGCATTATTGTGCTGTACAAGCGGATGTACGACGTATTTGCGACGAGATTTTTCTCGTACGATGGAGCGACGCGCGATGTGAAACAACATCCATACTATCGGGATTTTTTAATTATCGATCGTCGCGATGGGTTTTAATTTTCAATCGACAATGTTTGCGCTATAGTTTAACCATCGAAAGACATCCAACCAATTTTTCCTTCTTTAAATCGAGATATCGCACGTGGGCGAGCGATATTATCGCTTCCGGCGCTCTTATCGACGACCACCGAAAGTGCGGACTACCAAGAATCCGGATTCCTCGGATTGCTATTACGTTCACCTATATGTCTTCGATCGCTAATGGTCCATTCGCATGTCGCTGAAACACTAGATTGAGCAATCCGCAATGAAACGCGTTGCCGATCTCTCGCATTCGTGATTGTGTCATTACACCTCGCAAAAATGCGAGGAATTTAAAGAAATAAATAAAATGTAGTAATAAATCAAATCACACTGTAGATTACTCGGATTTTGAGTGCAAATGATGAATATTGTGTATTGGCGAGAAATGCTTCGGGTAAACAAATGGATGGAGGAAAGGAATAGCAAGCAAGAGGAAGAGCAGGAGAATCCTCTCTGAACAAGCGTGCAAATTAAAGACGTCTTCCGCGTCTGTTCTCTGACTTTGGTCGAAATAGGGTATTCCGTTATAAGCAATTATTGCAGCCGTAACAGTTAGTAATTTCTGCGATTCTAGGGAAACTTTGGCTGGTGTCGATTATCTCTTACGAGAGGCACTTTGGTGACGGAAGAATAAATCGCGATATTTTATATCGAAAGAACCTTTAAAGCGTCTTCAAGTAACGTATAAATTTAAGGGCTAAGCTGTTGTAATGTTAGAATTTTTTACCACTCAATAAGATTTTTCCGCACTCATCATGAAATTTGTCTCACAATCAGAGGAAGATGAAAAACATATACAGGGTGTATCATAAAGACCGGATTAACGCTTGAGGGTAGATTCCTGAGATCATTTTAAGATAATTTTTCCTCAGCGAAAATGTCGAGAGAGGTCATAATTTTTTGCAAATTTTTAATTTTTTCCATCATATATCTTCGTAACTAAGCCTTAAATTAAAATTTTCTCTCTCTATTAAAGTAAACTCTATTTGAAATTAACCAAAGAATATGGTTTTAACTCTCTATAAAGTTTAGTTTGCAGAAAGCCCTTCTTTTTGAATCGCTTATAACACGGAAATTATTAATGCCTCGATATTTTTGCTGAGGAAAAATCATCTTAAAATGATGTCAGGAATCTACCCTTAAGCGTTGATCCGGTCTTTACGATACACCCTGTATATGTATTTTAGAAATAGGATAGCTTAATATTATATGTTCAATTGATGCTATTATCATCTTTTATCTATACAGTGTCCCAGAATTAGACCGACAAACTTCAAATGGTTATAAAAGATATCAAAACAAGCCAATTTTGCCAATAAATGTTCGTGTCCGCAAATGAACCGTTTTGGCACTAGAAAATCAAAGACTAACAAGGGAATCTCGCAAACCCGATAATTCTGGATTTGATGAAACTTTACCATGTATAAAGAGAATAAATTGAATTGAAATAGATAAATTGAATTGAAATAGATAAATGATAAAGTGAATTGAAATAGATAAATTTAAACTGTGGAATCAATTTATTAATATGTGTGTGTAATCATATATACAAAAATTATATACATATATTATATACAAAATATAATATGTTAAATAGGCATGCACAATGTATAATTAATGTCGAATTAAAAAAATTCTAAATGTTCTATACAGTTGTATGTGTATTTAGAAATTTTCAGTTGCAGCTCAAAAATGATTTTAAGAGGTGAAATCACCTCTCATACACGGAAAAAAAATTTCGTTACCATAATTAATCATGATTTGCAAAATAAATTTCTAAACTACAGCAAAATGGTTTGCTGTTGCACCTACCAATAAATAAGTATCACAGCTAAAATGTTCGTTGACCATATATTACGATGGAAATCTAGTTACCACACGCAATTTTTAGCTACAGCAGCTAATTTTTTTTCCGTGTATGTAAAACGGGAAATTTGTTTTTCTCGATACATTTCGAAAATAATTCGAGATATCAAAAAATGTTTTATACAAAAGTTTCATGGTAAAAACACCCCTATTTAACCACATTAATAAAATCTTGAAAAAATAATTTTTTTTAACATTTTTGCCCTTGTTAGTCTTTGATTCTCTAGTGCCAAAATGGCTCATTTGAGGACACGAGTTTATGGGCAAAATTGGCTTGTTTTGATGTCTTTTACAACCACCTGAAATTTGTCGGTCTAATTTTGGAACATCCTGTATAGGGGAATAAATCTTTAAAATCTGTATAAAACAAAAAACACATCTTAATCATTTTAATGCCAACTTTACAATGATTTTCATAAAACTGTCTGATCCACCGTACCGTGAAACGGTCCAATAGCAATGTATTAGATATATTATGTCATAGATGTACCATAAATTGGAGGAAATGCACAGGATTTGTACACACGATATAATCAAACAAGCCCAACGCTCAAATCTGGAAGCTCAAAACGATGCGCATGTATAAATACAGACAAATATAAACAAACACGCGTACATACAGCTATAGATACTTTTGCAGGAGAGGATGTGACTATATTGACCCTGACGCAAGCCTAGCAAGTTTACCGATAGTGCTCTTTCCGGCCTGGACGCTTTTGTTTATTTCATCCGTAATGTTAGTGCCACGACTTCGAACAACCGGATACACACGCTACGATTTAGCAGTCGGCCCATTGGTAATATCGATCGCATCTATTCAGCATAGTTCGCGGGAAAAAGCATGCGGGAGAGAGTGGGAAAGAGGGAGAGTGGTGGTCAAAATGAAAGCAGATAGGGCAGGCGTTCGAAAAAAAAGTGTTTGCATTAACGTGCCGGGCGAACGCAATAAAGCGACCAAAGAGAGATAAACTGTTAAATTGACCAAGTTGGAGAAATTACCTCGCAATAACGCGCATCCCGATGCGATGAAACGCTGCGTACATACATACGTACGTATACGTACTACATCACGTCACTCTCCATTTTCGACTATTTCCATTGTAAATAAAGTTATGAACTTCGCTCGTTTGACAAACTTCGCTATGAATTCCACTGACCGGTCTAACTCCAGAAATTCCGTCAAGTTTTTGTTTTCAAAAATTCAAGTCTCTTTTGTTCTAAATTTTTTATATATCCGTTATTACACAAATCTCTTTTTCTCTTCTGAAATAGGATTCAGATTAGAAACGTTCTCAGTTGACATGCGGATCGATAGAATCGAAATGATGCGACACCTATTATTTTTCCGACTTGGAATAGTTCCATAATTCATAAAGTTTGTCCCCCCCCCCCCCCTCTCACTCTCTCTCTCTCTCTCTCTCTCTCTTTCTGTATGTCGGATAGGATCTTTATAAACGATAACTTCGTGCTTGCGTTTGCCTTCCAATCGGAATCGCGGAGCTCCGTATGTGTCACTCCGAAAGCAAGTTTGCAAATCGTTTCTTTTATCCCGGCACTCGGTGGGAGCAGATTTGCTCGCCTTTCCCATTCGAGAATCGTTCTCCCTTTATCACGATGCTCCTGCATACACGATCGGACGGTAGCAAGATCATTTCTTTCCCAGATCTTTCGAATAAAACAGTTTTTTTCCCCGTTGTCAACATTTCCGCGATAAAGTAGCACGTTCGTTTTTTCTTTTTATCGCAGCTCCTTCCTTTCATTTCTGAATTTTATCGTAGTCCGCAATGTATAAACTGGAAAATCAATAGTAACCAAAGATATATGCATATCTTACATTTGTTACATTACAATGTAACACACCTAATGTAATATTGAATCTCTTTTTACAAGTTTTTTTTTAGTTATTGCAAAAATGATGAAGTTCGAAAATAATTTTTACAAAATAAAAAAATAATATTTTGGTCTACTATAATTCTTTATATTATGTATGACTTTTTATAGTCGGAAAAAAGTTATTTCAAATCAATCAAAAAATTTGCGATAGATAGTAATGATAAAATTACTTTATATCTGTAGATTACAGGATAAAAAAAGAAAGAGAATAGAAAATGTAGTTAGAGAAAAAGAAGAGACTCGCAGATTTCCTGCAGACTTATCTCTAGATAACGTTGCTGCGGGATTCTCTTACTTTGGACATTTACGAAAGATTGATGATCTTACATCTGATAAGACGGTAATATTAAACGAACAATTTCAAAGCTTTGCATTATGAATTTAACGAGAGCTTAGCAAGAATATACATTAATTTTCCATAACTATTTAAAGTTATCATATATTGACATGTGGACAGATTAGATAGAGTCGACAAAAAAGAACGGACATAAATCTCAAATCGCACTTTCACATCAATACTTTCTCTTTTCTTCTAAGCTTTCTAAAACTTTTCAATCGGTAACATGTAATTTGATAATAATAAAGGATTGTTATAGGAGTATGTACGAGTATGTACGCTCGATTTTTCAATTTCGCGAAAATGTTCAAGTTAAATTGTCATTCGTAGAATCGCTCTTGTTATCTGCAAATCTGCCGGTATTATTGCCGGCAGATATATATCGGATTTTCCATGAATATTTGCGTACACTTCATAACACGAATTTCAATGAAAAGTTCGTGTTTGCACAGAGCAATTGATACACGATCGAACTTATTTATTCGCGAAGGCCAATCAAGTGGATCTATATCTTCTATCAAAATAATCTTTCGATATAATCACTCGTTCAAATTATCTTCTACCGTTAAGGAGAATCCACATTACCGAGCAGAATTTTAAGCCGAGTCTCGTACCGAACCTCGAGCCGAATGTTTAGTCAACCCTCTAATCAAGCTCCGTCACAATACAAAAGAGAGTTAAAATTTTTAAAACGTGCGTTTAAAACAAACATCGGCTCGAAGTTCAGTTTCGCAGCTCAGTTGTTCTTGTACTTTTTTCAATTTTAGCTTTTTGTTTTCCAAGGATGCGGCATAAATAATGTCATCTTTTTTTTTTTACATATAACACTATAGTTCATTATTAATTTCTTACCAAGCATCGTTTCTTTTTAATTTATTGTAATGCTGGGGATTTTTAGCACCCGATAGTAATAGTCTCTTATTTTCATAAGCACACTCATAATTAATTGCAAATTCTTTTTATCACAGATTATTCTCCCTCTTGTTATTACTAATTAAAAACTAATCGCATAGATTAATTTGTGCATATGAATGCACATGGATTGAAACGAATCCTGCGATTGATGGACAACTGTCCATATGTTTCATACGTTATCCGTCATTTGCCACCGTTGTAACTCGAGGCTCGGTTATCATCCCATAAAGCGAATAACTTAATCATACAAAAAAATTCTTTGATGCGATGACAAAATACCAACTAGTGAAAGCGAGCTGCGAATTGAATTGCATGTCATCAAAATGCTTGCGACCCCCATGGAACGAACATGCGATTGTTCACGTGATAGTTCCCGCCAATGTCCGACTCGAAATTCGATTCAACAATGTGGACACGTGATCGCCTCGCGACAATATTCGATTCGAGGTTCGGCTCGATAATGTGGACCCTGCTTTATATATATTATTAATTGTCACCTGATCGCGTTGACGCCCAGACAGTCATCAGCGGAGTCTCGAAGGTGAATCGTAGTGGCAACGCACGATTCAAGACGGATTTTACCACAATTATTATGACGGAATCTAAGAAAACATCCCAGGTTGGTCTTTTTGAGAATACAATAAACGTGTCATATATATAATCAATAATGTATTGGGATTAATTATTATACGATCTTGCAATTCAAAAGAGAGAAGCGTAAACGTGCATCTTATCATACCTGTTTGCATAAATACCTCTCTGCGCATGCTAATCGCTTATAAAAACTTCATTCTCTATTATTTTATTTTTAAATTATCTATAAAATTATTTATAAATTATTTGTAAAAGTTGTAAATTTAACGATTACGCATTTGTTATGTGCATCAAAATATTTGAACAAAATAGTCTTTTTTTAAATATAAAACGCGTATATATTATTATTGATTAAAAATATATAATTATAATTTCTCTTATAAGAGATATGTATTAGTATCTTCCACAATTACAAATTTTTATTGTAATTTTTATTATAATATTTTCTTCATATATATTATTGGGTCTGACAATCAAATCGTATGTGTGTGTAGTGCGCCTGAGCGTGTCAACATATCTCATTTTCTTATATTTAAAAAATACGAGGTATAGAGAGAATTAGCAATGGAAAATATAATAATATGATTTTAATCTCTTCATATGCTTATATTAAACCGTATTTTATTCTGTTTTTCCTATTTGAGGTGCATGTATAATATAATTCAAAATTAATACGCAATGCTTTGCTAATCATATAATCTTATTTGTAATTATCTCACGATCAGATTAAATACGTTCATTGTCAAACTTTTGAGAGATCACTTTGGACTGATTCGAACGTGCCTTTAATCTTGTTACGTGAATATGCTAAAAGATTCGACTCTTGAGATTTCTTTCTCGTTGAGATCTGTTTTCTCTCTCATCTCCTTCTCCTCCTTTTTCTTTGTCTCCCTCTTTTTCTTTTTCTCTCTCTTTCTCTTTCTTTTTGTTTCCTCATAGAAGAAACTTTGTTTTCGTGACAAATTTTTTTGTCCTATTTTCTATATCAATGTGTGTTCAGAATTTTCCAAAATGTCGAAAAATCACATTTAAAAAAAATGTCTGTATGTATGTGTGTGTATATATGTACGGATTGACCGAAAATTCAAACGTCTATAACTCAAGAACTGTTTGAGTTACAGCGCTGCAATTTGGTATACAAGTAAAGTACAATAGTACAACACTTTTATACATTGTCATTTTTATAAAAATTTATACAGTGTTTTAGATTTTAAGACAGTTTTAATTTTTCAAAAAATGCCTGTGCAAGCTCTAACTTCCGCAAATTTTGAGATATCAGGCTAAATTTTTCTAAATGAATAGAGTATCATTAAAAGATGTTTGGTATTGAATTTGGCGAGGATCGGTGAAAGGGTTTATTTTTTATGAAATTTTGGATTTTAATATTAAATTTTTTTTAAATGTAAATTTTCAAATATGGAAAAAAAATATTTTGTAATATTCTAGGTGGAATTTGTCAACATTGGAAGCTTACACATTGTTTCTTTATCTTTTTATTTCTCATAAAGCGTCCTCTATGAGGAAACTAAAATTGAAAAACCTGTTTGCTCTGAGGAGAAGCTTTGTGAGCAGAATAAAATGATGAGGAAGCAATGTGCAAATTTCTAATTTGCACAATTTTCATCTTTTTGTACTTTTCTTCAGCTACATTTTTAATACACGTTTATTACTAAAATTTAACAATAATAAGTTCGCGCACTAACACCCGTGGCTTGGCTCTTATCTGCTAGTTTTCCCACTTAATTTTTCTTCGGTTGTTCATGCGTTGCAGCGTGTCATTAGATCTTTCCTTCGTTGACTTGGCGATAATGTATATATCTATAGGATGCAAATATAATGTATTAGTTTCCGTATGTTATTGACAGGTTTCGCTCGGACTTGGCGGCACTTCGGTGGAACATTCAGATGAGCCGAAGCGAGGTAGTTGGTCCAACCAGATCGAATTTGTTCTATCCTGCATCGGATACGCCGTTGGCATCGGCAATGTTTGGCGTTTCCCTCTCTTCATATATCGCAATGGTGGTGGTACGTACATACATACGCGCATGTAACCATGCTCGCAACTGTGTATCTGTCTCACAGTGTATATAGAAAATATGTACTTCCGAGAAGAAGAGAAGAAGAAAAAGGAAAAAAAAAGAAAGGACCGATACCATTGAATTAGGGCATCTTTAATTATGTAACCATCTGTGTATCTGTCTCACAGTGTATATAGAAAATATGTACTTCCGAGAAGAAGAGAAGAAGAAAAAGGAAAAAAAAAGAAAAAAAGAAAGAAGGTGGAACACTTGAACTGACCAATGATGTGTATGTAGAAAGTTATTTATATATGAACTTCCATAATTTTGTGATAAGGAAACATACAAAAAGTCACATTATACCAATGCGTATTATTCGACACTGAAAATTCAAAAAGATCTCATCTTTTCCCTATCCTAATTTTATGTTAATAAAGTCTATAAAGAAAAAAAACATGCAGTTATTTATTTACATTCCTTTATATGGAATGCTGCAACTCTCTCGTCTGAAATTTGTTTTTTTTTTTTAACAATTGCATATGTGATCATATTGCAAATGAAAATGCAAAATACACTCATAGAGGTAAAAGATCTCTATTGCAACATACAATCTCTTATACATAGATATATATATACACATATATAAGGGGGAGAGATACATAATTAATAGAATATAATACTACTACTATATAATTCAATATCTATTCCCGCGAAGAAATACCAAAAATGCAGAAAAATACATCTTTTTACGTTAATATAAAAATTTCACTTCTTAGTATTTGATTCGAAACTCTTGACTAAATTATTTTTGTCGACAATCAAACACTTTATCATCATTTCTTCTTTGTCCTACATATTACATAGTGATGATCAATTAGTACTTGGCATTTCGCACGACTATAGGCGTGGCAAGAGTCGAGAGGACGTGAATAAGCCGTAGAAATGACGTAAAATCTATAAAGGAAGTTTATGCTACTTTGGATTTTCTCTTTTTCTCTCTCTCTTTGCACCGACTACTGCATTGCATGCAGATTATTGATTGATGCAAGTGCAATATCACTTGTATAGAGCACTGATACTTAAATAATTTGAATTCTTTTTGTACATTTGTCAATAAATTATAAAATAACGCGTATAAAAAATACAATAAAAATTATATTTTTAACATTTCAATGAGCCTCAAAATATTGTCTCCCGTATACTCATAAATGCAAATCAATGGAATGATTGATTTGTTAAAAGGAAACGTGAGATGAATAACTTTTGTTTACATTATCGCGATGTTGATAATTAATATAAATGCGATGAATAACATGTACATGTATGATAAATGTCTAAAAATTGCAGTCTTCCAATAATTATTTTGATATATCCAATTATTGCATGTAGTTATACGCATGGTTCAACATAATTGCCCGGAAATAATCCTGTTATTCCGTCCATCACCCCCTCCCACCATCCGTCGTCATTCTTCTTGAGCACATAAATCACAGAACTCTCTTGAAAACTTAACTCATCCTCTTTGTCCGCATAATAATCATAAATGGCCACCACTGCAATGACGTTATTTTTTATCATATGTGTTATTGATATATATTATTATTACATTCTTTAGATTTATATGTACCAAATAGCTCTCTCTTGATATTGTAATATTAATAAATATAACTTTATTTATAACAATGAAAGCAGAAAAGATGAGACTCTACCTTTCTCAATATAATTTTTTGGCACCCATCCGGGCAAATCTTCCTCATCCGGCACGATCGGCATTATAGCACTAGAGGATGGAGTCGGTCTGCCGAATTGTGGATGTTCATCCTGTTCCGGTGGTGGAGGCGGCGGCAAGGGCGGACTATTCGCACCGCTGCTACGACTAATCTGATGCGATAATCTGTGTGGTAGAGTATGATGTCCAGTGTATTCTGTCATGTCGCCGCTTAGTCCTACCAAAGGCGAGGGTGGAGCTGGTGGTAAGAAATCATAATATATTAAATAGTGCAGTATATGTTATCACAGAATTATATAATATATAGTATATACGTCAATGTTATATATTATTAATATTAATCGTAATATCTATATTGTTTGTTACTTACGAGGCATACTGTTATGCTGCTCCTGCACATAGCTCGCGGTAACACTAGGCGGTGCTGGCGGTGGCGTCTGCGGATGACTCTGTAGAGGATGTACCGTTCCCACTTGTGGCACAGTATGTTGATTGATGGTATTAGTGTGCGCATTATGATTGGCATTGTGGCTTGCATGGGACGTATTGTGAGCATGCAATGGTAAAGTGCTGTATCCTGGACCACGATCTCGCCTGGGATGGCCGAGCGGATAGTTGGGCGCGTAGTGACTAGGTACTTGTGGTGGAGCTACAGCTGGTGGGGTCCTATACTCGCGCGATCCTTTACTCAACGTTCCTATACAAAGAATTTTCATATTATTCGATATATTTATATCTTTGATTCATACAGCACACACTTAACACATTGGATATAACAAGTAGAATGGTGTAACATTTAGAAGCCGAAAGAAAGAAGAGACACACATGCAAGCAAAGAAGCAGTAAATACCTTAGCGAAATGATTTTTAATTTTTTTATAACCGCAACTGAAAAAGTACACCTTTACAAGTTTGTGTAGCACTCGTTCAATCTCTAACACTTATGCAGGGTGTCCCAGAGCATTCCTGGGACACCCTGTACATACAGAATGTTTGACAGTTTATAGTACAATTGCAAATTATCCTTGTAAATGACAATAGGACAAGAAATCCATATTTTTCTATTTGTAGAAAAAATTGTAAAATTGTATCAAACATTCTGTACACATTACGTATATGTATATATAACTCTTACCAGTTCTCACTGTCTGAGGTGGCGTAGGTGGTTTAGTAGTAGGGGCAGGTCCTACCATAGCAGCACCTAAGCCTGAACCTGTAGAAGCAGCACCTAAACTTTGAACACTGCCTTGACTACCACCTCTCTGCTTGCTTCGTGGTGTACCGCAGCTACGCACACCATGTCCAATATCATCTAAGATTGTGTAATCAATGCTCTTTCTGACATATTTAATTGGTTTTTCAGGATTCGCAGGAGCAATAATTTTGTACTGACGAGTCGTCATCTTGTTGGCCGTCAGGACACCGATTTCCCTCCTGGCAACCTTTTCCTTATGGATCATGACTGTCTGAGCAATATGATTCATCTGACTTTCCATTTCAGCAAGCTGAGACGTCTGCAAGTCCAACAGTTGAAGAAAATTGTAAGCCAGAGTATTTATTTGATATGCAACACTGGCTAAAGACTGCGTGGTATAATTTTTAGTTTCCTCCAGTGCAATTCTTTTATTTTCCGCTTGGAAATAGTTTGCCTCGCAATATTCAGCCACTCTCTCCAAATTTGTATGGCTGTCGGCCAGATTGTTTCTTCCTTCAGGAATTTCATGTCGCAGAAGTGCCGCCAATTCAGCCATGACTTCAGAATCACTGCCAACTCCTGATGACACGCAATAGGAACCTGACCCTTTTCGCAGATAATATAAAAGAAATATATATATATATATATATATACATTCACGGAAGAAATAAGTTTACAGAGTGAGAAATAGAGAGAGAGAAAGAGAGAGAGAAAGAGAATTATTAAAAATTTAATAACTTATATTCAAAAAGTTCCAACAATTAATTAAAATATTTTCATCTTGAATGACTTGTAATTCTGGAAAAAGTGTCTTCAGATCTTTGTTTACGTGGCAACCACTTTTCTTATTTTTAAATCTGCAACGCAATTTCAAAGTTTGTGCATCAGCTTTTCAAAGTTTGTGCTAATAATTTTTCGACGCCTTATATAAGAACACAGATATTGCATCGCAGTGATGTACAGAGTATCTCAAGCTTTTAACGGCTAAACTGTGCTAACGTGTTTTATAAGCAAATAAAAACGAGAAAAAAATATACTATGTAAACATAAGATCATAAATGCTTTATTTGAACACATTCCAAGTAAATATGTTAGATATAAATATAATTGTGATATATAATCAGAAGAAAGAAAATTTATAAGATAATAAATTCCTCTCATAAATCTCCTATCTTTTTTTTCAACGCTCGTGAGCGGGTAGAGCACAGTAATCTGAACAGAAAAGTCCTGTAACATTTTTTTATATAACGCTTAATAAAGAAGTTATTATTGAATAAAATCTGGTCAATTAGCGACGATTTTTAGCCGGACGCACGTCTGTGAGCCGCCCGCCTGATAGTATGCGGCGGCGCATACTTCACAGCGCGGGGCTGACTGATGTGCGCCCGGCTAAAGGTTGGCGCTGATTGGCCAGACTTTACTCAATAATAATTTCTTTATTACGCGTTATATAAAAAAATGTTACAGGACTTTTCTGTTCAGATTACTGTGCTCTACCCGCTCACGAGCGTTGAAAAAAAAGATAGGAGATTTATGAGAGGAATTTATTATCTTATAAATTTTCTTTCTTCTGATTACATATCACAATTATATTTATATCTAACATATTTACTTGGAATGTGTTCAAATAAAGCATTTATGATCTTATGTTTACATAGTATATTTTTTTCTCGTTTTTATTTGCTTATAAAACACGTTAGCACAGTTTAGCCGTTAAAAGCTTGAGATACTCTGTACATCACTGCGATGCAATATCTGTGTTCTTATATAAGGCGTCGAAAAATTATTAGCACAAACTTTGAAAAGCTGATGCACAAACTTTGAAATTGCGTTGCAGATTTAAAAATAAGAAAAGTGGTTGCCACGTAAACAAAGATCTGAAGACACTTTTTCCAGAATTACAAGTCATTCAAGATGAAAATATTTTAATTAATTGTTGGAACTTTTTGAATATAAGTTATTAAATTTTTAATAATTCTCTTTCTCTCTCTCTTTCTCTCTCTCTATTTCTCACTCTGTAAACTTATTTCTTCCGTGTGTGTGACAAAAAAATCCGATTCTCGAAAAAAATTTTTAAACAGTTAAATGTAGGATAAACAATATGATTTAATTAATACATTAGAATAATTCGATTTAAAATAGAATATTATTATAAACTATGAAAATTTTCTTATATAGTT
Source organism: Formica exsecta (assembly GCF_003651465.1). Taxonomy (NCBI): domain Eukaryota; kingdom Metazoa; phylum Arthropoda; class Insecta; order Hymenoptera; family Formicidae; genus Formica; species Formica exsecta. The sequence continues at coordinate 180,274 of NW_021851240.1, forward strand.
GTGTTAATAAGTTAAAAAATCCATTTATTCAGTAAGGAATTATATAGTCCACTAAATAATTCATTAAGAAATGAATTATATATATATATATATGTATATATATATGATTTATTTCTTAATGAATTATATCCAAAAAAATCCATTTACTCAGTAAAGAATTATATAATCCATTAAATAAATCATTAAGAAATGAATGCTCTATATTTGTCATATAATATTTATATATTGTTTCATCCCTCCGTATTAATATGATCTTGCTGTGCCTGATCAATTCAAAGTCTATGTAATTTACTTGAGCTAAATGTAAGTAAAAAGAAGAAGAGATTCGAGTCTTCGGAACGGCAAGCTCGTCAATTGTAAACAAGAGCAGTCACCTTGAATCTGAAAACTATCGACGGACGCATTTTCTATCTATTGCCTGTTTAATATTGTACTTATATATTCAAGTTTATTAAACAATTGTGTTGTTTTCACAAAAATCGTTCTTTCCTTCTCGCAAGTGCAACGTCTGATAATATGAGTGTGACGTATCACGATGTATATCAATTCGATCTGCGGAGATGCAACAATATTATGAAAAACAATAAAAGTACAAGAAATTATTAAAATTGTAAAGAATCGATAATTCTTTCAAAAAATAACATTTTATTTTAGTTAAAATTGTTTTTACATTATTTCGGAGAAGCTATATTTAAAATTGCATATTGTTATAGGCGTCTTTTTGATACCTTTCATTCTCATGCTGTTTACAATGGGTCTGCCTATATTCTTTCTGGAACTTTGTATGGGTCAGTACACTGGACTAGGACCCATAAAGGCTTTCAGCCGCATGGCACCAGCATTTCATGGTCTAGGTTATTGCACGTTGGTTGTCATTTTCCTAGTGTTGATATACTATATGATAATCGTCGCTTGGATTTTATTCTATACTTTTGCTTCTTTCTCTCCAAAACTCGCCTGGGCGCACTGCGATAACGATTTTAACACTAAGGGTAAGTAAAAGTAAACTGGTACGCTGATGAGAGATTGGATTTTTATCGTTTTATTTAAACGAGCAAATATTTAACTAAACTTTAGCGGGTGTGTAGTTAACTCATGATTAATCGATCCATTTGGGAGTGAGTTTTGTAATATTATTAATAATGTTATTGTAATAACTTTCGATGATATTTATATTGTTTACTTAAAATTATTACAAAAATTCATTGCTTTTAGCGTACATAAATTTATTAAATATTTGAAACAAACTTATCTTCTCTTTATAATAATAATATGAGAAAAAACGTAAGATATTTCGTGTAAAATAATATGATAAAAAATATTTATAATTTTTTTTATTAATTAATTTATGTGCTTTATATTATAAGATAATATAATATAAATACAATTAACATTACCTACCATTATGCAATTTAGAGCCTGATTAAATAATTGTAGCAAATCTTTAAAGAAGATATTATATTGATGATGAAAAGAGGAGAGATAGTCATCATGCTATGCCCGTTCGTTCTGGGATGATGCATCTAACGCTAGTATTAACGTTGACAGATTGTTATAGCGGCCTTGAAGATATAACATGCCAGCAGAGCACCAACTCGAACTCTATATTTTACAACAATAACTGCGTGGCCATCCACGCGGTCTGCTCGAATTTTGGTTACTTCAACGGCGGCAATACCACTCACTGTTTCAACAACAGCGGAGCAAAAGCCTTCAGCGATATCTACAAGCGGGTACTATCGTCCGAAGAATATTTCAGGTACGATATAAGTTGTCACCAGCGCTGCATCGTGTCGGGAGGATCGGGAACGAGCCTTACGTCGTTGTTCAGCGTTGAGGAACGAGGCAAAATTTGTTCAAGATCGCGCTTGCAAAGCGTGTAATTGTCGATTGTGTTCAGAGACTACGTTCTTGGTTATCGCGGTGCCACATGGGAGAACTTTGGTGGTATACGATGGGAATTGTTTGGATGTCTCACTTTAGCTTGGACAGTGTGCTTCCTGTGTCTAGTACGCGGCATTCAGAGCATCGGCAAGGTTGTCTACTTCACTGCCCTTTTTCCTTATGTTATCCTCACAGCTCTGCTAATACGAGGTAAGAAACAGAAACAAAAAGCTTTTCTATAATGTAACAAGTTTATTGGAATTTAATTCATTAACGGCCAACGTTTTAGTATTTATGAATCAAATTATTTTTTAATAATAATGATATACATGATGTAAATATTTTACGAGATATTTTATTTTTTCTATCAAAATATGTCAGATTAAAATATAAAATAACTCAAAAAGTACTTAATGAAAAAATACTTTATTATAGTAAAAGAAAAATTTTAAACGGAAATAACAATTATAATAAATAGTTTTTTTATTTATTATATAATAAAAAATTGCAAAGTTTTATTGCTGACTGGAACTACCTGCTCGTATGATTCGAGATAAATCAGATTTTACACTATCGTCATCGACTAGGATATCTTCGCGCGACTTAACTTTTTTAAGCACTTCTCTCCGTAAGCTTTTTCGCATCCGTTCGTTCAGCAAAACTTCTGTATACGGATCGCGCGACAATAGCATCCTAGCGTGAGAGATCGGATAACTTTATCACGAACGTGACTGAGAGGAGGATATTCGCACAGGTGTTACGTTAGACGGCGCCGATGAAGGCGTTCTGTGGTACATCATGCCCAACTTTTCGATGCTGAAAGACGCCAAAATGTGGGCGGATGCCGCCTCTCAAGTCTTTTATTCGCTCGGTATCGGCTGCGGATCTTTGGTCACCCTCGCGAGCTACAGCAACTTCAACAACAATTGTCACAGGTGCGATTATATTAGAATGATACTTTTTACCTATATCTGCAATATATTCAGGATGTCCCAGAATTAGACCGACAAACTTCAGGTTATAAAAGACATCAAAGTAAGCTAATTTTACCAATAAAATAAGAGTTTTCGAGTTCGCGAGGTTCCCTTGTTAGTCTTTGATTCTCTAATGCCAAAAGGGCTTATTTGCGGACACGAGTTTATTGACAAAATTGGTTTGTTTTGGTGTCCTTTATAACCACCTGAAGTTTGTCGGTTTAATTTTGGGACATCCTGTATATACAGGGTGTTCCCGGGTTAAATGGCCAAACTTGAAATATGAATTTAGGACCTTAAAACAAGAAAAAATTTTCCTCTGGAAGTATGCTCGCAAACGCTTCGTTCAAAAGATATTGACTTCTGAAGTTATGAACTACAGGAACAAATAATTTCGGAATAATCTAGATTTATTCTATTTATCGCTATACAATAATCAAAATTTAATAATTAAATGTTTTGTTCAAAATGATGGCCTCCATCTCGGAGACAAGCATTGCACCTATCGATGACAGAATGAGTGGCTGATTGACATTGTACATCTGTCATTTCTTCGCACGCTTGCACTATCCTCCGTTTTAACAATTATTTGGTACGAATGTACGGAGCTTTGTTTACAGTGCAAACACAAGCCTGTCAATGGCCTTCGATCTTAAACACAAAAATAAAAAGAAACATTTCGAAAGTATTCGTTCCTATACTTCATAACTTTAGAAGTGGAGCTTTGTTTACAGTGCGAACACAAGCCTGTCAATGACCTTTGATCTTCAAAACAAAAATAAAAAAGGACATTTCGAAATTATTCGTTCCTATAGTTCATAACTTCAGAAGTCAATATCTCTTGAACGAAGCGTTTGCGAGCATACTTCTAGAGGAAAATTTTTTCTTGTTTTAAAGTCCTAAATTCATATTTCAAGTTTGGCCATTTAACCCGGGAACACCCTGTATAATAGAAACGAACTCTAGAATGGAACAAAAAAATAATCTTTATCGTATCTATTTGTTCTATAAATACATACATACATACATTTCAATCGCTCGAATAATTTATCGCAAGACGTATTTAATTAGTTACATTGACTAAGCACTGCAAACGTTTATTAATCTTCGCGACACATGACGTTTGTTGGATATTTTGTTTTAACTCAAAACTTGATGACATCTCGTTCCAGTGAAGAAAAGATAAATCAGCTGTTTATCACAACCAACCGATATAATTTCAGAACTAGCTCAAATATAACAATAATAAATTAAAGATGATTAATTAAATAACCAAATATTGCATAATTCGATTTTCAAAAGCGATGTACATACACAAATATGACTAATAATAATTTTTAGATATAGATAGTCTTCTGCATTTTAAATATAAGTCTTCTGCATGTAATATTTTCTAACAATGCAAGTTATTTTTTAATTGCGTGTGATATAAACATATAGTATATTATACAGGGTGTCCTAAAACTACCGTACTTCCTCTTAATGGCAGATTCCTTAAAACATTTCAAGACAAAAATCCTAATACAAAAATGTCGAGGCTATAATAGTTTTTAAACGGGAAACGATTGTATTTTACGAATGACAAAACTGAGATTTTGCGCGCTCAGGCACGGCGAAATGACAAGTGAAAAAAGTGCTTCTATGAATGGAGCGCCTTTTTTATGATTATCGTATAAATTTACAATAGCATTATCATTATGTTTTCCCGCTTCTCTACGCATTGCATTAATATATTTTTTTCGTATAATGTATGCAAGAACTAAAGACATCTCAAAAATGATCCAAGTAAAAATTTGCAACATGTTTCAACTTCAGCTGTCAAAATGGTCGATCAATGTTACCATGAAGGTGTCTACTATTTCGCCGTGCCTGAGCGTGCAAAATCTCAGCTCTGCCATTCGTAAAATATAATTGCTTCCCATTTAAAAACTATTATAACCCCGACATTTTTGTATTAGGATTTTTGTCTTAAAATGTTCTAAGGAATCTGCCATTAAGAGGAAGTATCAAAATATGTCAGATTAAAATATAAAATAATTCAAAAAGTACTTAATGAAAAAATACTTCATTATGGTGTCTTGAAAAGCTCTCGAGGTAAGCTACAAGAATATGTAATGAAAAATAGGGGGTTCCATTTAAAAAATTCAAAGTGATTTTTATGTGACCTTGACGGTGCTATTCAAGGTCATACTAATATTATTATATAATGCGCCACTTAGAGCTCTACAACTTTTGCATGAAACATTTTTCACGAAAGTGCGTTGTTTCCTCAAAAAACTGCTGATACAGTCGCTCTGAAACACCCTGTATATATACATATACAGGGTGTCTCACAACATCGTACAATATTTTAATAGCGTATTCTAGAGGCAAAATGGAGTAAAAAATTTTAATACAAAAATATCGAGGCTGCAATAGTTCTTGAGTTATAAGTGATCAAAGTTTGCCAATAATATTGCGTAGAATTTACGCCCTCAGACTCGTAACTACATTTACACACGTACTGATCTGTCATCTGTTATTGCTGACAGATAAAATAAATAAATTTATTTCTACAAAACTTCTCTTAATGAAAAAATACTTTATTATAGTGTTTTGAAAAGCTCTCAAGATAAGCTACAAGAATATGTAATAAAAAATGAGGGATTCCATTTAAGAAAACATCGATCACATTGACTTGGCCTTGAAAAGGTCACTCAAGGTCAAGTCCATATTTTCATCATGTGTCCCCCTCTGAACCATACAACTTTTGTATAGAACATTTTTTTCCATCTTGTTTACTTTACGAGATATTTGCGTGCGTTGATTAAAATGACTCACCCTGTATATATGTATATGTGTATAGAAGGATGTAAGAGAAAATAAGGGATAAAACCTTAGGATTCTGTTAGAGATCAGAGAAACAGAAAAAGATTGGATACAATAATGGGTTAGGAGGACCTTTTATTTTTTTATTTTAGGGAGAGAGATGAAAGCGCTTTTCTCAAAACAACACGATGTTTGTATACGAGCTTTCCTTTGTTCTAATATAGTTCATTCCTGAGGCTTTTCCAAGCATTTTATTAACATCCCGTACATGCTTGTCGTGTGCATGGTAATTTGATTCTTGGCTTTCTTATTGTCAGGGATGCTATTTTTGTTACCTTTACGAATCTACTCACTTCCGTTTTCGCTGGCTTCGTAATATTCTCGGTACTCGGATTCTTGGCCCGGGTGATGCACATGCCGATCGACAAGGTGGTTCAGGACGCGGAGGGATTGGCTTTTATCGCTTACCCAGAGGCAGTGGTACAGATGAGGTATCCGAATCTCTGGGCCATTCTATTCTTCTTCATGCTCTTCATACTCGGCCTCGGTAGCCAGGTAAGCATGCGAGCAATTTTACACATACATCGCGGTATTCGATCCTGAGAATCCTGAGCACGCTGCGGCGGCGATAAACGGAGGCGAAAAATATTATCGCATGAACGTTTAAGGAAGCTATATAAGAAAATATTATTTCCATTTTCACAAGGAAAACCGGGAAGAGATACCCCGCTTCCACTCTTCGTCACTTACGATGATGAGAAAAATAATTATTAGCGCGATGAAGCGAGCGGAGACTCGCGGGAGGGAAACGGGAGGCAGGGAGCGAGAGATGTAAATTTCAATTTTCCTTCGCGTAACGAGAAACTTTGCTGCGCTAACTGCGTTTGTGTTCCAAGTCGTGTATATTCGCAAGATGGGTCGGCACACACACCTACACTCTCGCCTTCTCTGGTTATTCGAAATAATTTAACTGTGTATATAATAAACGAAGCAAAGTACGTGCGATATGTAAGGTAATCATACGATTCGAATTTCTCGCGACAGTCCGGAATTTGAATAATATTCATGTTGTCTCAATCAATACCCAAAGTAGGTTTCAATTGCGGCCAAGACAGAAATATTTGCATTTGTATATATTGTGTGTACCTTTTTTTTTACAATTTTAAGTTAATACGTATAAAAAATACTACATATAAAAAATTATATATAAAATATGTTTTATCCCGTTAGCATTATGGTTTGCAATAAAACGCATAATAATTTATATAAATTTTATATTCTACTATTTATATTACGTTTCTTATACAGGGTGTCCTAGACCACCCGTACACCCCTTTTCTTTCAAAAACTAAGCATTTTAGAGAAAAACGTTTGGAACAAAAATTGTATGGTTTTGAGGGGAACATAAGATGGTGTCATTGGTTTGACCTTGGATGGCATCGTTAAGGTCATCTTTAAGAAATTAAAGGTGTCCTTGACTTGACCTTAACGATGCCATCCAAGGTCAAACCAATGACACCATCATATGTTCCCCTCAAACCCATACAATTTTTGTTCAAAACGTTTTTCTCTAAAATGCTTGGTTTTTGAAAGAAAAGGGGTGTACGAGTGGTCTAGGACACCCTGTATATAAAAAGGCATAATTTTAAGCCTAAGGACTAAAGAATTTGTATCATAATAGATTAAAAGATTGTAGAATTGTATCAATTTTCAAGCTTTTATGCGATATAGAATGTTAATCCGATATTTCTGATTTTTGTTATGTTTGTGTTTCCAATTTAATGATGTAACGATATCCTTTTGTATCAATACAACATTGTAGTTAACAATTGTGTAAATCGAAACCAAATTATTTTAACTTGATTGACTATCGCATATTATATCATACATATTATTATAACACACATCTATGAGATATCGTAATATTTTATTCTACGATGAACAATTTGATAAAGCTATAAAAACGCTTTTTTTATCGCGTGTTGTGTGTTAATTTCTTTAGACACGCAATAAATCGATTTTTCTAAGCATATATTTTGTATGGATATGCAAATAGACTTTGCCATTTATAATATGCAGGCGTTAAAAAGTTACGCAATACAGGCTCTCAGGAAATATTGATCACCATAATAGCTTCTCCGTTACTTATCGACGAGGTTATTTTACGAAGATTTCACGAACCATCCTGGTGCTAAGAAAGCACTATTCAAACGCCTTGAGAAACGACTGGCGTATTTGTCAAACGATACCGCGGGCGAGAGGGATGCACCTTTCGCATTCCGAGCGACTAGCCTAGGCGGCGATCGTTTCGTGTTGCTTTTGCATCGCAGAACTCTCGTCGTTCTACTCAGAAGCTCGTATATCATGGAAGAAATTATAGTTTACTGTCTCGGAGTGAAACCCACATCTTCTCTTTTCTTTCCTTTATCAATTGAAATCTTTTCCGTTTTCTAACGGGTCATCTGTAATTCCGTAAAACGAACGTGTAAAAAACCACAAACACGCGTTTCTATCTTTTGTATTTACATTATACAATCGAAAGTACATTTCTTATAATGATGATTGATACTACTGAAAGTGAGCTCGGCTTAATTTTTATTTCTATATATACAGGGTGGTCCTTGTAACGGTCGCCACAATTTTTAAGGCACTTACAATAATCTGACATAAAAAAGTCATAAACAGAAATTTATCAGTTTCTAACCGGCAACAAATTGCAATAATAAAAATTGACCAAACATTTTTTTTCCATAAAAAAGCAAGGCCACCTTCAATTTTTTAAATGGAATTGCCTACTTTTTATTGCATATTCTTGTAGCTTATCTCGAGATCTTTTCAAAACACTATAATAAAGTATTTTTTCATTAAGTACTTTTTGAGTTATTTTATATTTTAATCTGACATATTTTGATATAAAAAATAAAATATCTCGTAAAATATTTAGTTTTAGATAATCTTATTATCTTTAGATTATCGTAATACTTTTATGTACAGAATAATGAGACAAATCAATTAGTAAAAAAAAATAATTGTTTTTAAGAACCATTTTTTATTACATATTCTTGTAGCTTACCTCGAGAGCTTTCCAAATCACTATAATAAAGTATTTTTTCATTAAGTACTTTTTGAGTTATTTTATATTTTATTCTGACATATTTTGATATAAAAAATAAAATATCTCGTCGTAAAATATGTTTTCGATAATCTTACCGTAACACTTTTATGTACAGAATAGTGAGACAAATCAATTAGTTTAAAAAAAAAAAACAAATAATTGTTAAAAAAAATACATTATAAATAATCACATACTTTTTCTTAAAAACAATTATTTTTTTTTACTAATTGATTTGTCTCATTATTCTGTACATAAAAGCATTACGGTAAGATTATCGAAAACTAAATATTTTACGAGATATTTTATTTTTTATATCAAAATATGT
>NW_021851240.1:189626-199160 GCF_003651465.1 Formica exsecta
AGACTTTACTCAATAATAACTCCTTTATTAAGCGTTATAAAAAAAAAATGGTACAGGACTTTTCTTTTTAGTTTGACCCAATCTACCTTCACACTTCGGGTGTGCCAAAAATTACCGGACACCCTGTATATTAATAAAAAGATTATTTAAATAAAATTCAAAATTTAATAGAATAATAATTAACAATGTTTTTCTCCAAATTCTTATACACATTTAACATATAAAAAAAAATAAAATTTTATTAAATAAATGAATAATCTTTTAATGTAAAATTAATAATTTATTGTTAAAATTTATTTATAATTTATTTATGAGAGAAAAAGAAGAGAACGAAGAAGCGCGGGAAGAAACGAAGAAGGAAGAAAAAGCGATCCTTTCAGTCATTCACTTTTTATGATACAGTTTGCAGGCGTACAAGCGATAAACACTGCCATACTGGACAGGCGTCCAGATTTGCGAAAATATGAAAGTCTTGTGATATTGGGAATATGCGTTGCCTGCTGGCTTCTAGCGATTCCGATGGTGTTCGACGGCGGTATCTACTTGTTCAAACTGATGGACTGGCATACCGCTTCGTGGGCGATCCTATTGATCGGCTTCGCCGAAATCGTTGTACCCTCCTGGTTCTACGGATGCAACAAATTCCTGAGTAACCTCGCTGAAATGAAAATGAGATTTAATCACTTTATCCACGGCTATTGGTGGTTATGCTGGGTAGTCCTCGCACCTCTCACTTGCCTAGTAAGTGCCTATTTTCTTACTACATTACACTTTGGTCCTGGTTTAATCCTTTCATTACTCGCAATATGCATATAGCTACAGCCAAAGTTAAATATACAAAGCGTTCCGATGCAACCGGATAGTGAGATCTTGTTATCTTAGTGTCATAATTTTTGAGGTTTTTATTGTTACCAAATATGATAATGCTAAATTAGCTATATCTTGAAATTAGTTTGTGAAACATTAATCAATTGCAACTCGAATTTACAACAATTATTATAACCATAGAAATATACTTGAAATTCCAGAAAATACTTAACTCATGATTTTTGTAAAATTCAGTAAAAATATGCCAAGTAATTGTAATTGAACATAGTTGAAAGAATCTTTACTACAATTTGAATATATGATTTATAATTTAAATAATATTGATTGAATATATGATTATTAATGATTTAATTTATATTATTTATTCCATATATTATATGTATAAATATATTATATATATATATATATATATATATATATATATATATATATATATTTATTGATACACACCATAGACATACATATAGAATGGACTGAGCGTGGCGATAGACAAACACGCGCTCGTTGTAGAAAGGGAGATACTATATTATATATATATATATATATTAATTGTCATTTTATGTCGTTTCAATTTGCCATTGTTATTGAAATATAAGTTTCTCCTTTACATGTTCGCGACTAAACTGTGCGACAATCAAAACTTTAATGACAGCTCCAATGTATATAATTGCTAAACGGTACAATCGACGGTAGTAACAAGGGGAAGATGCGGCATTACGATGCTTAATCCCATCGAAGTAAGGCGCCCACGTTTATTAACTGTAAACTTTGCAAGAAAGTTCGGCGACACAGCGAGGGAATATACCGTAAATTAGTTTCGACCATCGCATAGAGACGATTAATCGAGTTTATATGGAAAGTAATGAAATTTAAGCTTAGGCCATTGATTGCTGAAAAAACTCCGTAAAATAATATATATGCTTTAGAGAAAAAAAGAATGAAAGAAAGAAAGAGAGAAACATTCTTAAAATTATTCACACAAATTTTGTATAGAATGTTTTATAAATTAAAAATAGTTTAACAATTTGTTGGAAAAATTATTCTCTGAATAAAAACTGTCACATAAAGCTTTATTTCTGATAAAATCGTGTCTTATGTATCTTATTTATTTGAAAATACAATCTCAGATTTAAATAAAAAACTATATAAATTGAACCTGTATTAATGCGGAATAAAAAAGAAATAGAGAATTTATCGAATATATTAGAGATAAGATATAAATAATCTGATATTTATATGAATTTAAAAAAAACAGGATACAATTATATCGATTCTTTTTATCTGATTCTATCTGAACTTTCTAAATAGATTATTAAAACTTCAGGCTCGCAAAACTCGCCATTCGGGTTTAGCTTTGTTGTTCGCGTCCCTAGGAGGCAAAGCGTCGTATTTCCCATGACCAGACTGCTTAATTAATCTGGCTACCTGTCGCGAGACACGCCCTTGCCACCGCATCCCCTGCTCGCGTGCCGAGCGAATTTTTATTTATAACGGCTGAATTTTGCCGACGCCATCGCGGGGATTGAAAATATTTCCCTCGACGGGCGCCGAACTGCTGACCTGCGAAAGTTAGTTTTGATTAAAAATTCGAAATCTCTCTCCCTTAATTGATAATTGTGTCACGCACACGCGCTATTTTTCGAAGCTTTACATATGAGAAACGAGATCGACTAACCAACCGCACTTCGCTTTTTATCCACAGGGGGTCTTTGGATATCAGCTACATCAAACCGACTTCCGGGGAAGTTATGGCTCGTATGAATTTCCCGGCTGGACGAGCGTAATTGGAATTGGGATCGGATTGGCAACGTTGATGCCATTGCCAGTCTTCTTCCTTGTGCAATCCTGGAAAACCGAGGTAAGACGGTTATTTACGCATAAAAGATTTAAGATTTCCGTTAGCTTAGAAATGCGTGATTTATTTCCGAGGATCTTAGATATAATGGTCTTTACAATTAAAGCAGATTAGTTTCAAAAACAGATGACCCTGTTCGACTTGCTTTTTGTATTCCATTCTATCGATGCTTTACGAGCTGCATGTTTTATTCGTCCTTCACTTTCTCTTAACTAAAATAACACGTTTTTCCAATGCCTATTATCTCGAAAATTGTTGAAATTGTGTCCCCGAAAGGAGCATGAGACTAATTAACTTCTTATCTATCGATATGTAGATATTCATGTTGACTCTTTTTTTTACATATATTTTCTTTGCGCATATATATATGTCTGTCGTTATTTATTTACTGCATAACTTTCTTTTCTGATAACCAGAAAATAAGATCGAAAATGAGTTTATTATTTATACATTATTGTAAAATTTCTGTATATATAACAAATGACGTACCAATTACCGCACCTTGGTTTTTAGTATTTCGATTATTTTTTTAAATATAATTTATATCGTTGAAACCCATTTGTCTTTCTTTGTTGAAATCTGTCATGCTTACTTGTTGTACGGAAATTTATCATCTGCTTTTGCTGCTTTTATTTTTGGAATTTCTCGCCTGATGAATATTTCTTGCTCACCTGCTACAACATATCACTATTTTTCAGCTTAACTCTATATCAACATTTTCTTATTAGCGAAATATTTTATCTTACTGGTTATTAATGAATATAATTGTATGCTTTTAATGATAATGTAATTTTTTTAAATAACTATACATTAATGCTTAGTTTATTTTTATTTAAATAGCGTTTTTCTTAAATTACTTTAATATTGGCATGTACATGCATTATTCCACTAATTATCTTCGCCTATATTACTTCTGCATACTTAAAAGGTTATCAGTTCTAATAATAAGTTAATTCTAATTCTATCACTATTAACATAGTGTATCAAAGTATTTTGATCAAAGACTCATTCAAAAGTATTCAGCTATTTATTCACACATTTTCTAGATCGTTGCACATTGAACGAATTTTTAAATTTAAGCTTAGTAAATGATTCTGATTCATATAAAATTCCAGTATCATTAAGGATGTATGAGTCAAAAGCATGAAAATTTTGTAGACTGTTCTACTATTTCTTCAGAGTATCTGTGCAAAACCTCAGCACAATTCTCTTAACGATTTGGAAATTATTTAAGTTTAAAATTAGAGTATTGATTGTTATAGAAAATCGCATATTGTAACATTTATTAACAAATTTGACAAGAGAAAGACATTGCCAATGAAATAAAAATTTTCACATATATTACAAGAAAACTCTCATAAATATTTATGCAATACTTAATTTAGATCCACTTACTCATTATTTACTAAAAATTGTAGAAAAATATTCTCTCTCTCTCTCTCTCTCTCTCTCTCTTTCTGCAAATTACTCGGTTTTTGTTTCTTGCAGTTGATTTCAGGAAATGTTCACGATCATAAGTTTCTGTCATAAATTAGGAAAAATATCTTTTACAAATATTTTCTTTTACGAAAACACGTTAAAAACCATATTATTTTGTGATACTTTCACTTTTTTTATAATTCAGATTTATTTATTTGATTTGTCACAGTATAAATGTAAAAAATATGTTTCTTTTCTTAAAATTTGACAGTTTATTGCTACTATTGTACATTCTAAAATAAAAATAAAATATGAAAAGGTACATTATATTCTTCAAAATGAAAAAAAAAAAATGTAGAGAGAGTGTCGAAGAATACAAAGAATGTACCTTTCTGAGAAAAATTTATGAAATAGGTATATAAAAACCGTTAACTTTTCGGAGAAAAGTTCAAGCTGACAATGAGATTTCTTAAAGCCAGAATTCTTTGTTGCTTAATGACTTGCTGGCTGGCATTCTTTCAGAATGAGAGATTATTGTATTAGGGAGAAACGCGCGGCGATCTGGTCATTAATTTTCACTAATGGAGAAAGTGGAAACAATTACGAAATCACTTAATAGTTTTGACCAAGTCGGTCTCATTCTTTATACGATCAATTAATCAAACGTGAGTGAAAACTTTTGCCATTACACGCACGATGCATTCACGGGCTGCGTATGATATCTTAAAAAAAAAAATAAAATAAAAATTTCACCTGCGCGCAGCAAAAACTGCGATATATGTTGGCGCCGTTATAGCGTTATTACATCACGTTATTTTCACTGTCTCTCGATTAGAGCGAAAATCTCTCGATAGCTACGTCACGCTGTCAGCGCGGCACCGGCGGCGGTTACGGGCCGATTTAGAAGTTGCCCTGGCCCGTGCCGTAAAATCTCGAGAACTCGGGAAACGTCTTAATACAAGTTTTTCTACGGTACGTAGGTAATCGTACTTTGAAACGAAAAGTTTCCCCGGGAGCTTGCCGCTCTTTCCATCGCCTCGGATACAGGGCCGCCGCAAGCGGAATGCGCAAATCGTGCGCCGTACAAAGGAAGCACCGTACACAAAGAGAGTCGCCGACGTTGCGAGTTTTGATAAAATTGAAACTGTATAAAAATTGTGACATATATTTGGAAAAAAAAAAAAACACTACGGAATTGAATTTTTTGATTAAATTGGAGAGATCCACTATATATATATATCTTTGAAATTTTTTATATATACAGACAAATTATATGTATATATGCATTACTCAAAATATTCTGCAAACAAATATTGAACATCATAAGTCATAGCTTTTTCTCGCATTCTTGATCTCTGACTGTCAGATATCAATTGGTTGCTCTTTAAAAATATTAGTTTTTTTATTCCTTTTTATTAAAGGGAAGCACTAAATAAAATTTTACGTAAAATGATACCAGCGGCCCTGTCTGAATCGCATCTATTTCTACAGAGAGAGAAAGAGAAAGAGAGAGAGAGAGATAGAAGCAAATAGCTCTATTCCTTGACCGCTTCCGCTTTCTGTTAGCCGATAAATTTAACATTACTCTTATCTCTCTTTCTCCGCGTTGTTTTTTGGCCATTTCGCACACACTTCGAAAGTACTTGTGCGGTTTCGCGCGGGAAGATATGATTTTGCGCCGATGGCACGTATCTCGCCCATTATCAGTTCCGCAACAATTTAATTTACGCTCTTCTAACTGTTTTCAGAGTTTCTGGGCCTTATTTCGACCCTCACCGTTATGGAAAGCGGCCGAGAAGAATAATACATCGGATAATGACAGCGTCAGCACTGCGGTGATCAAACCGGCATATGTTTCCTCAGATTTCTCAGTTTTCTCAAGACTTAAATTCTTCTATATACACATGGTAGAGAAAGAGACTCGAATAAATTCTGAAATATAGATCATTTCCTAATGTAAGCGGGAATAATTTCAAATGCGAATTTAACGTGCGAAAAAAATTAACGAAACTGATTTAAATATTTTATGTTGCTGTATAAATTATGCTCGTTTATTTTTGTAACGCATATTTAAATTGACCATCTTGGGCTAAAACCCTCTCTGTTTCTTTATTTTAATCATAAAACATCTATATTGAAAAATCATTAATATATTGAAATTATTCAAAAATTATATTAATCTGAAAACAATTTGCTTGTATTGAATTTCTTCTTTAAAATTATGCATGTTAAATATCACGCTATATATCTAGTTTTTGAAGCTTTTACGGCTCTTTTCTTTAGTACAATTTGGAATAGATAGACGTACAAATGAAATTTAGTATTCATTACGATTCACGTAATGACAACTAAAGAGAATATTTGCATTAATAAGTAAGATGAGGGAATGAAGATGTCGGGAGAGAAAATAACTTATTCCGTTCTAGGAATATATTTACCTAAGAACAAAAATGTTATATCAAAATAATATAATGTAGAATAAAAATAGTATAATTAATAAATAAATCTTTGTCTTTACAGTGTATAATAATTTCATTTTACAAAAATCTAAAACCACTCTTTGATAATTCTAAAATATATCAATTTATCATACTGTTAATGTGTTAGTATTATATACAACATTATTTTCACATTATGTAACTTTTAATTAAGTATATCTATATTAAAAGACATATAATATGTATTTAATTTCTCTAAAAGATTTATATTCCTTAATTGGTATATATTCGCTCTTACTCTTTAATTAAATATTAAATATACTTACTGTTAATTGCACAAAACGGTTATGGTATTTTTTCAGTAAGACTTTCATATTAAACAAAAAAAAATATTTTTGCCTTATTTATGTATTTCGCTGGCAATTATAAAATTAATAAAAATTTTTAGAATAACTTACGTAAAATAGCACACATATTGTGTACCTGTAGTGCAACAATATTTAAAGTTATAAATATACCAATGTACAGTACTTGAAGAACAATCGTAAGAAGAACTCAGGTATAAAAGAAGATTTTACGGTAAATACGATTACTTGCCATCTCCAGCCACAGTTACCTGAATCGATGAACTAACGTCAAAAAAGTTGAAACTGTTGGCACTGTTCCGTATCGCTTTTCCTGCTCATTAACATCAGCGAGAACATGGCTGCTACTCAGAATTCCATGTTCCTATGTGTTGTAATATTGCACCGGGCGGCCGCTTATAAGCCGTCTTGTGGGAGCGGATACGATGAATACGTCTAATGAGAATTACAAGCGGTTGGCATTGCGCTGCGTTGTGCATCATGCTGTGCCAATTGATGTGTGGGAGATTCTACCAAATAATGTGACAAAGATACATATACATACATAGACATACGCATGTGCGCGCACGCCCACGCATGTATATATGTAATCGTACAATATGTTATATATTTTATGTTACAATATATCATAATAAATTTTAAAAAGTCTCGCAAGCTATTGATTTTTGAATGATTTTATTTATCTTGATATATTACATATAATACAGAAGAATCGATATATGTGAGAAAAATCATATAGTTTCTTTTTAAAAAGTGAAAATAATTTTTAAATCTCAGAAACGCTCTTATCTAAAACAAAATTATGTTGACCACAGATTACCTTTCTCGAAACTCTGTAACTTTATCTCAATTTTTTTCTGATATCGTTTAATTTTCCAAACTATTCGCAGGGATATTTAAAATGGAACACATTGTACACAGATAGACACACATATAACATAATACATACAGTGAACCAAGCTTTATGTGAAGTACTCGGCAAATAAATCGCACAACGCGTAGCGTTATTGGTTTTTAAATCTCATCTACATCACAAATAAAGACACACACACAATGTGCTTTACACAGTATGTGCATGTATGCATATGTGCGCACAAAAGAAAAATACAAAATTAGAACAATAAAATCTAATAAAATAAAAAAATGCTTTATTTTACGATAATGACATCAAAAATTATCATTAAAATTTCAAAAAAATATACTCTTAAAATTCACAATTAATCTTGAATCATCTAACATAGCAAGCATCTATAGAGAAATATAGAATAAAGATTTTTAAATTTTGATGGAATTTAAAACAGCTCAATTTTTCTAACTTCCAAAATATGTTTCTTTGAAATCTCACATGTTTATATAAATATTATCAAAAATTTGAAAAAATGAGAGACGCCGTTATAAATCGTTGCCCCTAGAATCATAATTTTTCCAAAATATTTTAAAATTTGAATAAACACGATCTTTTGAAATCAGAACAGTATGCTAACGTATGAAAATTTACCTTGTAAAAAAAATGCAAGATATGCAAATAGAATATTATTCCAAAAATATTCGGAATTATTCGGAATTATAATCGCAAATTGAAAATGTCTCTCACATTTAAATCGTCGAGACATTAATCTTGAAATCATGCTTTTTTCAGATTTTCTATGTGTAATTCATGGATTTCAGGGAAAAGAGAGATAATTCTTGACAAAATTTCTGTACAATAAATTTCCGTTGCGCATTATCTCACACTGTTTCATATTTTGGTATTATAATTGTCCAAATATCCACCATTATTATTCTTTATATAATAATATTAGAGCAAAAGTTTTTTTTAAAGTACTTAGCCCAATAAATTACAGAGCGCATGGCAATTAGTCTTTAAACTTCATTACTTATCGCGCACATTTGTTCGTTTGCTTCGCACCATGTTTGGCCGCGATTGATTGAATTAATCAAGTCGATCTGAGAATCGATGGAATCAAGTTTTACTTCGAATACGATTTAGTTTTTCAAATCGATAAAAAATCAGAATAAAAGCCATTGTGCAGCGATGACGCTTTTTATCGCTATATTTCTTTTTCGAGAATACCACCCGCTGCGAATCGAAGGGATCAGATAATTATCGGTTGGAAATAATGGCAGGCACAGGGATAGATTCGGGGGAACAATTACGTTGCTGTACAGAAAGACGTTAAATGTTCTCGTCGACAACAAATGAGCTTCATTATACGGAAAATGCACTAATAGTGCGTGTTCACGGCGTTTTATTCAACTACATTTACTGTTTGAAAATTGATGTTAACTGCTTTTAAAGCTTATTTCTCTTTTCAAGTTGAGTTATATAAGTCCGAAACGCAGCCAATATTATACAAAATTGTATGTGTGTGATAGTTTTGAAACGCTGTTTTTCAAACGCGCGGCAACATGAAAAAAAAGTTTTAATTTATTACACACATAACTATATATGTATATAAAAGAATTTATTATATAGTTGAGTTAGAAACGCAGCCAATATTATACAAAATTGTATGTGTGTGATAGTTTTGAAACGCTGTTTTTCAAACGCGCGGCAACATGAACAACATGAAAAAATTTATTACACACATAACTATATATGTATATAAAAGAATTTATTATATATAGT
>NW_021851240.1:200800-201026 GCF_003651465.1 Formica exsecta
ATAGAATTTTAAACTATAATATAATTTTTTAGCTAATATAATCTTTATAATTAAATAGATAATATTTATAAGATACCAATCACTATACTCGCCCACGAAATAAAGTCTATATATAATTAAATATAAAATATATGTTTTCTTTTTCTTGCATGACTTCTGTCTGTATGTAAAAGAAAAATAATAATAAGAATAATTGAAAAAATAATTTGGTATCTTTTTTTTTAAG